>NW_019154100.1:3676246-3816540 GCF_002288905.1 Enhydra lutris kenyoni | reverse complement strand
ACAGGCAGACAGAATGGCAGGCAGAGGCAGAGGGAGAAGCAGGCTCCCTGACGAGCAAGGAGCCCGATGTGGGACTCGATCCCAGGACGCTGGGATCATGACCTGAGCCGAAGGCAGCTGCCCAACCAACTGAGCCACCCAGGCGTCCCTAACAGGCTGTTTTAATTATCAATGTTTGATAATACATATTAATATCTCAGGATTCTTTTTTTGAAGACTTAATTTTTTTTTAAAAAGCTTTTATTTATTTATTTGACAGAGGGAGACACAGCAAGAGAGGGAATACAGGCAGACAGAATGGCAGGCAGAGGCAGAGGGAGAAGCAGGCTCCCTGACGAGCAAGGAGCCCGATGTGGGACTCGATCCCAGGACGCTGGGATCATGACCTGAGCCGAAGGCAGCTGCTTAACCAACTGAGCCACCCAGGCGTCCCTCAAACTTTTTTTTAATAAAGACTTTGGTATAGACACTTATACATAATTTGTAGAGGTTTAGATATTTTCTATATCCAGTGGTTTTGCCTTATTTTTGACTCCCTCAAAAACAGTATCAACAGATTAGTAAGGCCTCATTTCCTCTTCTATCAACTGGGTTGTCTTTTCTGCTTTTTGGTCTCAGCTTTTGCTTGTTTGCATCTTTTTCAGCTAAACCAGTACCTAAAACTAGGGTCTATTGTGTACTTTTCTTAGTGTTTCCTTTGTAAGCTGCTTTAAGAAGGTTTGCTGGAGCTGTGTGAATGTGCATATTATCTAGAAGACAGAACTATTTTTAGGTTGAAGGTAGTGCTGTGTTTTTCCTTCTTGGCAAATTCTTTTTCTTTTGATGAAAGCCAAAACTTAAAGCTAGTGGTGACAGGTCAGGGTCCTAATTGCTGTGCTGCTGGAAATAAGGAGAGGTTTATTGCTAATCAAGTAAATAGCAAACCTAATTTCAATGATGTAGTAAGATGAGCCCACTCAGTGGGCTGGTCTTATAAAATACTTTTTCTGGTGAGCCTGGGAAAACTCGTGAAGTGGTAATAATTAAAACAGCATATGGTTGTTGGAGGAACTGTCATACATAAGCAATGTGTTGTGGGCGTGGTAATGAACTACAGGTGTATTTGGCCCAAGACTTCTAAACTTGGGGAGGTGGAATTCTGCTTTTGTGCACAAACAGGAATGTGCTTTTGCATTTCTGGTATTTAAAAAAAATAAACTTAAGACCTATGTTATTTTTTTTTTTATTATTCCTTATTTGGAAGCTATACTGGTCAACATAAGAAAATACTTAACTTAAGATCTTCAAAGGCATGCTGTAGAGGTTTGGAAAGCATTTGGTTTGGCTTGAAGCAACTTTGGCTAGTGAAGTGACAGGCACACAAGAAAGAACAACAGGTGAAAAAATGTGGAGTTTCTTTCATCTTTCAAAGGATTTTCTTGATGAATTGAAACAGCCATGAAAATAAGCACTGGCCTTCGTGCCCAGTGGCCTAAAAGTACTTAGAGTGGGCCAAATCAGAATCAGGCAGGGGCCTAATGAAAATCAGGCAACAAGCCTAGGCCTAATTTAATATGTGCTGCCTCCCTCCTTTTTAAAAAAAATTCCCTTTGGCTCAATTTTTAACAAAAAATCTGGTTTTGTGGTAGAGAGCTATTTCTCTTCTTTGACTCAGATAGAGGTTGGTAATGACTAGCAAAGGCAAATGGTGGCATTAGTTACTCAGTAGAACCAATGAAAATTTTGGTTGCTTAAATAGATTTTCTTGCTGGCCTATTTCTTTTTAAAACTGCTTATAAAAATTAACTATTTCTGGACTAAAGGAAATAATATCTCTTGAAGTGGTTGAATGTGACTCAGAGACAACATTTTTCATTTTGTTTGGGAAAAATATTGCATTTGATTGTAATGATGTTTTAGAGCAGCTTTTAAAGATGTTGACTGAGCTTCAGCAGTTTCCCAAACTTGTTTAAAGGAGTCTTCGGGACCTGTGAGTCATGCATAATTTTCTGATTATGATCACAAGACAGATGTCTCCATAGAGTTCTGCAAAACTTTAAAACATATTTGAATAATGTGCAATTGACATAGAGTAGAACATTTTCTCCAATGTCCTAGTTTATAGAGTAGGCACACAGAGGACCTGGGACTGGATTCACTGTCTCCCAGACCCTCAGTCAGGACTTCTTCTTGCCAGTACCTCCCAGGAAGAAGTTGCTGCTTAGTTTAGCATTTAAATACAAATAAAACTCTTATGTAACTCATGGAGATAACTAAATTAATTACAGCACATCATGGAGATAACTAACTTAATTTATTACAGTACATCTACGAAGTCCTAGGAGATGCCTGAATTATAAAAATTGGTGAGTCGGTTTTGTATCTTTCCCCAGAACCTTTGTTTAGGGAGCAACTTTTAAAGTCAATGATGATGCCAGATTTGGAAGAATTCTAGAGGCATATGTTTGGGAAGCAGCATGGATGAGAATTAAGTTGGATCTGCAGACAGTAGGACATTACCAACACACACTGAGCATACGTTGTATAAACAGATGACAAGACAGTTGAATCCTGTGACAGATCACTCCTTTTATGGAGAAATATAAATGCAATACTCAGCCACTGTCAAAGGTGGTCAAAAACAACCACCACCACCATCACCACCACCACAGCAAACCATACAGTTTCAAAAGAAGGCTGATACCCTTTTTTCCTTTTGAAATGCTTCATGAAAAGCTGCACAGAAGTTTCTGTGGATTTGAGGATTTTGGAATAAGCAAGAGGCGGGAACAGAAGCCCATGTGCTTTGTCTCTTCTGGCTTTGTTTTGGTTTCAAGCTTAGCAGCAAAACGGTCCTGCCAAGTGCATGTACGTGTACATGGGATGTTTTCTGCTTTGCTTCACTCAGGCGTTTGAAGAAAGGCCCTGGTTTGTATCAGTTCGACATCATTTTAGTGTAAGAGGAAACACACCCCTTGAAACAATTAAGGGATCACAATTTATCATCAGAGTGAATAATAGGTTGGCATGTCTATTTAGAATAGGGTTTTAGAAATTAATTACTGGATAAGTCACAAAATGCTTCCCTGTTTTCTAACAACTAAAAGCTGCAATTTGACAATCATATGATGAGAAACTTTTCAGGGCAATATATTTATCATTTATCACTTTAGAATAGGGTTGGCAAACTTTTTCTGTAAAGAGCCAGCTCGTGAATATTTTAGGCTCTGTGCCTTTGTGGCATGAAAGCAGCCACAGACAGTAAGTAAATGAGTAGTGTGTTTATATTCTAATAGGATTATGTACCATATATTATAATTCATTTAATTTTAACATGTGTTAATACCTTATTCTTCCTTTGACTTTTTTAATCCAACATTGAAAAATGCAAAAACTGGGTTGTACAAAAACAGGCAATGAGCCAAATTTGGCCCAAGTCCTGTTGTTTGCTGACTCCTGCTGTAATAGAGAAGGACTCTGTTATTTACAGTAGGATGTCTGAGCATTAGCTTAAAGAGCAATGCGTTCTTTAACTCACAATCATTTTATAATTCTGGTCCAATGATTTCTGTTTTCAAAATGCAGTTTGGGTTATTTGAAGACTCCACTATGAGGCTGGCTGTGTGGCATGAGGTTTGACAAATTAAATTCTGACTGTGTTCCTGTTATTATGTTCCAGTTCCATTCATTAGTAAAAGGAACTTGTGTCATTGCTTCACTTGTTGCAATGAATAAATCTGTATAATTTTACAAAAGAACAACTGCATGAATTCTTTTGCTGCCTGAAGACTTGAGTGTTAGGTTCCTCTTTATAAAAGTTTCCATGACAATCTGGCCTGAGAGAATGACAGGTTTGCCCTCATGGGGAATTTCTCATTAAGGAAGCTTTTCTTTCACCAGGAAGCTTTATGGGGGCTTAATAGTGGGTCAAACAGGGAGGACCAAATAGGACCCTTTCATAAACCATACCTTATACCCACCCTGGTCTCAAAGAGAGCTTGTTTCCTCCTGTGTGTGGTGATGGGGTGATGTTCAGAAGCTAAGAGTTTAGAGAAGACCACCATGCTACCCCAGAGTTCTTACTTCCTGGTGATAACCAAGAAACCCAGACATAAGCATGTGTTGTTAATATATGGGCTAAGCCAAGAATTATGGGCCCCTAGCTTTCTCTATTGAAAGGCAGTGTGTAAAGTAGTAAAGCAAATGGGCCGCGAGCTCAACTGAGTCTTTACTCTGGCTCTACCATTTACCAGCTAGGTGACTTTCACCTCTTTGTGTCTCAGTTTACTCCTCTGCAAAATGGGCATGATTATAATGGTGCCTGTCTTATAGGGTTGTTGTGGGGAGTAAGTTAATATAGGTAATGTAGTTTGGCACATAGTAGTGAGTAATGAATGATAGCTATTGTGATAATTTTCTTTCTTTTTAGCCTCAAAAGTAATGCAATGTTTACAAACTCTTATTTAAAGGTAGAGTCATTCTCTCAGTCATAATCATTATAATAATATTCTTTAATCTCTTGCTTTTTCTTTCTTATCCATTATCACTACATCATTCTACTGATCTATAACCTTCCAGCCACCTCAACCACTCTGTCCTTATACCCACTTAGGATCCTCGTCTTTATTCTCTTCCCACCCATAGCACTTTGTTATAAACCCAGTAATGTCCTGGACTAACTTGAAAAACACTTGGCTTGTATATGAGGGAAGCATAGCTCATTGGGTGTAACCTAATATATTGCTAAGTACTTGTGGCACAGCCCCGTCTGGATTTCATTGAAAATCTATAGGTTTTCCAGGGAGGTTTGTAGTAAGCTACTCTCCCCCTGCCTAGAATTGAGAAGTTGAAGGAATAGAGCCCAATGGGAGAAAACTGGTAATGTTCCGAATGTAGGCTTTATATCTCATCACTCTTTAATAGGGTCCCCCAGGAACCCAGTAGAATGTTCTATATTCTAAAGACCTTCAATAAATACTTGGTGCTTGACTATATATACTGGGCTTGGGTTCTCTTTCCTGACAACTGCTTTGTGGGCTGGAGGAGAAAAAGCCTTAATTAAATGTTGCTGTGTGCTATTTTAAATCCAGCTGAAGCTTTGTTATCTTTCCTCTTGGGCCTATGCTCTGGAGCAAGGCTGAAGCATGGACAGTTGTTGAGGGAAGCTTTTATTTTGGTTAATTACTGTCCTGGATTTGTCTATTCCTATTTTTTTGGAATAAAAGTGAGATGCCATTTTTTGGACTACCCAATCTACAGAAAGTAGGATTTTTTTTTTTTCCTAGAGAGGATGAATTGTATAAGTTATGGGCAAAAATAATTCTGAAACATTTAATATACTTGCATAAGGAAAGGCCCTGTTGTATAAAGTTTACACATGAAGTCTTTGGGTTTTGCTCTTCTGGATGACTCTAAAAAAGCCATTCTCAGCCCTGTAAGAAACAATGTGTGCATTAAATACCTGATTTTCCCTTAAAAATACCACACAGTTTTGGTTTTTCCTCTCATATTTCTTTACTCCCTAGGTATCTTATCCATATGAGACCCTCTCTTCGATGTCAAAAGGTGCTTTGTATATGCAAAAAATACCCAGGGAGTAGAGGAGAATGAGACTGTACCCCAAATACAATTTATTTGACTGAAACAATTAATCTGAATGACATTTGCTGTTGTATTAATCACTTACACTCTGCTCACACAGAGTTCACGTTCACTTATTAATGCATCTTTCTCCAGCATACTAGGTTCCTACTGTGTGCAAAGGGCAAAACCAACCCATATTTTTGGCCAATAAGGTAAAAAATGCATGTTTCTGTCATTAATTTCAAAAATGAAAAATTCCCTACAATATTTTTATTGCACATTTTCTGGGATATAACCAGTGGTGTTCATGATGATTCTGTTTATTTTTCTAAGGAAAAGAGAGAGAAGAAAATTAGCATTCTTAGTGCTTACTACATGTTAGGCAATGTCCATACATGATTTCATGAAATCCTTGTACTATCCCTTCAGTATAGAACTGAGGGCTAAGGATTAAGTCCTGTGCCTAAACTCACACAACTGGTAGGTTGTAGAAAGCTAGGATTCATAGCCAGGTCTACTTCTTCTCACTAGCCCAAACTGCCTCCCTTCAAGCAGAATGGTTTTTGTTAGCCACCTGGCAGAAACTGATGAGTTCAGATACAGAAAAGTATACTCCAAATGTATTGAAGATATTTTTAAAAAGAAAATGTTATAGAAATGAGTGGGAAAAATGCTGCTTCTCAACGATTTTAAACAGTAAAAATTTGAGTAATAAAAAAAGTGAGTACAGTGATGCCTGGGTGGCTCAGTCAGTTAAGCACCTGCTTTCGGCTCAGGTCATGATCCCAGGGTCTTGGGATTAAGTCCCACACTGGGCTCCTTACATAGTGGGGAGCCTGGTTCTCCCTCTGCCTGCGGCTCCCCCCTGCTTGTGCCTTCTGACAAATAAATAAAATCTTTATTAAAAAGTGGACACAATTAAATGATTAAAATAAACTGTGTATATGGCTCTATACTCAGAGAATTAGACATTTAAAATGATTATTCTGTAAAGCTAATCAAATCCACCATCTTTGCCAGAGTAAGATATAATTTAATGAGCACAATATAAATTGAAAAAAATGAACAAATGCCTGTTTGGTTCTAAATTTCAGAGTGATGTTCATATTTTAGAATATTCTTAATTATAAAAGAATTGCCAATGAAGGAATAAGAACTCAGAGTTTCTTGCAAATGCTTAAGAGCAAGCACAAGTTCTTGCTGCACAGCAGAGACAAACAGTTCTCATTTTCATGCCAGAATTTTCTTTTGGATCAGATGTCCAGATCTACTAAAGAGAAAATAGGGAGATTTGGATGCTCTAAAAAGGTTTCCTGGTATACTTAGGGGAAAAGTTGTAAAAGATATGAATTCTTCTTCTAAAATAAGTTATCTTTGGGTTTTCCATTTTATTACTGAAAAAAATTCTTTCACTTTCTTATTTTGGATTCTATTTTTGTCTGCAAATGTTAACAATTTCTCTATCAAGGTTTTTGAGAGGGTAAAATGAAATGTAAAAGTACTTTGAAATGGATAAACTGATACTCATATGGAATGGTAAATACATGTAGACAACATTTTTCAAAATTCTCCAATATATTTTCCTTTGGTGGTGATACAGTTTTCTCCACCCCATTACATTTCCTCCATGATTGTCCCAGATTAGGAGAATGTCACCTAGGGTATGGAAAGGATAAGAAAGGAAGTCAGGTCTTATAGTCAAAATCAAGGAGTTAAACTCTTCAAATTCTAGGAGGCAGAGAGAAAAGAGAGAAATGGTAGGGGGTGGGGGAGAAGGAGTGAGGGAGGGAGAAGAACAAGAACTCGGCACTTGTGTATTGATTTGATGCATGAGAACTCCCATAATGTGGGTAGAAACATCCAGAAGGTTTTAGCAGAATCCAGAAGTTCCCTCTCTTTTGACAGGAGAATGAAGGACTATTAGAGAAATTCTGAGATCATCATGGACCGCCATGATATGGAAAGAGAAGAGCAGGATTGTGAGGGAAAAGCCTATAACAGATGTTTCTGAGATGGTGTTTCTGGTTGCTCAGGGCCTGTGCAAGGCATGTACAGGATCCAAGAGTCCTCATGGACCAAAGGAGAAAGTTCAAACATTTGAGAAAAGTGGAAGACTGAAACAGGTCCAAAAATACTCTACCACCCATTACACAGATGAACATCTGATGGTCAAATACTTTGGTATTGTTGAAGGAATTGGAATACTCTCTTGATCTGTTAGTGAAGGTCTAACCTGGTCCAGTTATTCTAGGGAGTTACCTGACAGTGCTTAGAGAAATCTGATTACGTACATTAAGAGTCTCACTCCTGGATATATACCCTAGAGCCACTTTCTCACAGGACTATAAGGGAACATGTAGGTTTGTTGATAATTTATTTGGGAAGGCAGAAAGCTGGAGGCAACTGAGATGTCCATTGCTTGGGGAATGAATTCATCAATTGTGGGATTTACATAGGTGGTGGAATTCTATGTCCCGTTCAGAATTAATTATCTAGATGTATGTAAAGCAATACAGATAGATCTTAAAAACATGTTACACAAAAAGAATAAATGTTCTATAGCACAATTACATGTATATAAATTAAACATAATAACATAAACAACATTACATATTTCTCAAAGATACAAGCATACCTAAATATTTTTATGTTTTATAAACATTAGTGTGGCTACCTGTAGGAGGGAGGGGGATAGAAGTTAGGATGATAAGTTAAAGTAAAACAATAAAATTAATAAAACCTGAAGACGGTGTACCATAAGCTAAGAGATATGCTTATCTCAACTCTGAATCTTAGGTTAAAAAAAAAAAAAGCTGCAGTTTGCATATCTGAATCACAGTGAATACATACAGCAATACATAGTGATAATTACATTCAGGGGAGGTGGTCTTGCAGGGAGTGACCAGTGTCTGTGAATAAGCTACTCATCCATATCTCACCAGCAGATGATTTCAGAATGAGGATGGCATTTAGTAAATTGCTTGTTATTTAGTTCTCCAATGCCCTGGAAGATGAAACATTTATCCCCTGAGACTAATTTTTCACTGACTGATCAAACTCAATGTACTGTTTATGTTCTCTGTAACAGGAATTTTAAAGTACATAAATTTTTAAGCAAGAGTCTGATATCCAAAAAGATACATTACTTTCATCTGAAGTAATTTGAAGTTCAACTGGGTGAAATACTGCTACTATTTAAGTTCCTTATTTATAAAATATGGATCCAGTTAATCAAATTTATAGTGTGAAGTTGGAACTCTCTCTGATGACTTGAGAAGGAAGTCTAACATTCTTACAATATTATCCTCCATGGTCTTCATTACTCACTCGTTGCATGTTGGCTGTCACTTTACTTCTCTAGATAACCATTTCCTCATCTGTAAAATGACTGGACCAGTTCACTGCTCTCTAAAAATGCTATGATTTCCCAACAACAAAACCAAAAAAGTTGATTAAAATTCTACTCCATAGAAAGTGTTCCCTTGCTGTATTACCCCCTATCAGGGATTGCTCCAGGGTCAGGAGAAGTTGACAAGCACTAACTCCTAAGGTAGGAGTGAGACATATTCTATTTTTGTGCTGTTATCTTGAGGCACCAGTGATTTTCAGAATCGACATTTTTAAAGTTCCAGTGAATTATTCTTTGAATTACTATTCTTAAGAGTAGAATTGGAATAATAGATTTATATGCTCGTGCCTCAGTATAATCCCATTATCAGAGTCCATGGTTCTGGATGGTGTTAGAAGTAAAATTATTACTACAAATTTCTTTGGGCATTTCAAGTATATCTTGGATGATGTGTAAGATGGTCCTATAATATAATACTAATGATAATAATAATACCTATACTTTATGAAACTTGCACACTGTGCTAAGTGTTTTCCAAATATTAACTCAATTCTTTTTCACAACAACCCTGTGAGATAAATACTATTATCACCTCTTCTTTTGGAGGAGGATGTTAAGCACAGAGATGTTAAGTAAGTTGTTTAAAGTCTTGCAGCTACAAAGTAGGAGAGATATTTGAACCCAGGCTCTTTAGCTCAAAAGTCCATTCTTTTTATCACCAGGCTTATTTTCTTTCTAATATGTGGTGGAGTTCCAATTTATATAAAAAATGTGATGTTATACTAGAGATTTTCTGGACTTTATGTTTTCAATAGTGTTCCCATTATTCTACCAATGGTCAATTCTTAGAGGAAGATAATCAGGAAAAACTCACTATCTTGGCTCTCTTACTCTCATTCTTCCTTCAACCTGGCCTCTTACAATAGTAGTGTATCTAATATTGATTCAGCTCCTCCTCTGTTCCACTCTATGTGCTCTATGCCTATTGATTTGTTCATTTCTCACGACCCATATGAAGTTTGCATAATTATTAGCCCCATTGCACTAATGGGCCAGCTGAGGCTCACTGAGGTTATGCATTTTGCTCACGGACTTATGTCAAATGAGCATCTCTAGGAGCAGCCTCTGGCACAAGTGCCAGCCTCTGGCAGGATGGCTTCTGAGGATGCTTAGTAATCCTGAGGCTGGGATTCTCCATTCCTAAAATAAGAGAGGGGGGTCAGATGTCTTCTAATGTACTGTTCAGCTTTAATTCTTTATGAGTCTACTATTCATGTGGGTCATGGCTCCCCACTTAGCATTGGTTAAAGCAGAATTCAAACCAGGCTCAAAAATTGGCAACTTTGTCTCTCATGGGCTTTGGCAAATCACAAATCTTGAGCAGACTAAGCAACAAAACAAAACAATACATAGAAAACTATATTTTTATTTCTTTTCCCAGAAAGTACTTTAAATCAAGCATTGTTATTATTTATATTATGCAGACTTTTTTTCACAAATAAAGCAGTTTTAAAAATAAAAATTTCTTTAAAAAAGATAGTCCCATTGATTTTTGAACAACATGGGGGGAGGGGCACTGACCATTCCCCAGCAGTTGAAAATCTATGTATAACTTTTGACTCCCCCGAAACTTAACTACTAATAGCCTACTGTTGACTGGAAACCTTGCCAATAACATAAATAGCTGATTAACACATATTTATATATTATATATATTATATACTGTATACTAACAATAAAGTAAGCTAAATTATTAAGAAAATCATAAGGAAAAAAATACATTTACAGTGCTGCAGTGTATTTACTGAAAAACAATCTGTGTATGAGTTGACCTGTGCATTTCAAACCCATGTTATTCAAGGGTCACCTGTATTTTATATTAGGGGAGGAACTGTGTTAAACCAGATGAAGTTTTGCTGATATCACATCTTTAAGAAAATCTTCCAAAAGTTGACCCTGAATTTCTAAGCCCTTGAAGGAAATTTTCTTAGTAAAAACTAGCAGGAGAGAGACTGAGGTAGAAAAGAGGTCATGACTAATTGCCTGGGAATGTTTCCTCACCCTTGAAAAGAAGGGAAGAGTGGGGTGAGGAAGTGGGATGGTGTGACCTTGTGATCCTAGATGTCTTGTTTATATTTCCTTATCATGAATCTTCTTGGTCCAAGGAAAGTGTTGGTAAAGTGGCTTAAGTCTGCTAGAGAGACTCTTGGCCTTGGTCCAAACCTAACAGAAATATTATCAGAGATACATTCTTTACCATGGATAGCACTTGCAAGTTCTTCTAATGAGTTGCACACATGGTAGCCAATTAGAAAGGATAATCCAGTGCCTTGGGCAGGGAAGAGCATGCCCTATCACTATTAGTCATGTAGGGGTTATCCACCAAATGTGGCTTTGCATGGCATGTCCAGGGGACCAATGCCAAAGTGTTGTTTTGTGGGACAGAAATAAATAGCATTATATATTTGTGAACCTCAGAAAGACCATATAGTTCTTGGACTCTTATTCAAGGAAAAAGAAATAGACTTAAAGCTCATTTTGTTCTGGGACAAAACTATAACCTATTTAAAATTAAGGATATAAATTACTTAAAGATAAATGAGTGTGTTTAAACACGGCCACAAGGGAAACCCTGATGGAATATGCCTCAGGAAGGAGGCTGCACAGGGCAATTTTAGGAAAGATGAGATGACAGTTAGGACAAGAATGAAGGGTTAGAGGAGGTGACAGGGTGGAGAAGGTAATAAGCTCATGGAGCATAAAAGCTCACAACATACACACACTCACAGAATTATTTAGAAATGAGATGGAAAAATACACAAAAATCCAAAATATACTTTAAAACATCAGGTGTTTTATTCCTTTAAATTTATATACTGCTTATCTCTAAAGAACTCCAAAAGTTTTATTTAGAATTTAGATTAGAATTTACAAAAGCCAAATTGGCTAGGAAAGCAAAATTTGTGTTTAGAAGTGAGGAAGCTAGAATATGGAGTGTTTGCATAATTTGCTCAAAATCACTGTTTGGATTAGGACTATGTTTTCCTTCAGTTTACCAGTTGAGCAGGTGATGTTCCTCATCGCCACCATTAGAAGTTATCACAATCTAGCTGAACACTTGCATTTGGCTTGAAATCATAAAATGAGATGTCATCTCATTGAACTCCAGAGCCTTTTACTCAAATCTATATGACTCTTCCCACCACATTTCCCCAATTAGGTATCTCCAATGATGACATAATTGAGTAGTAGTGCTTCTTTATTGTCCTTACCCACAACCTTCCTCACTTGCTTTACATTTGTGGTAAGAATGGTTCTACATTAGCCATATCTAACAGACAGTGTGATTTTTGACTAGATTGAAACTCTTAGACAATTATAGTTCCCATTTCCTAACCAATTCTTATATATGTACTCCTTTATTCAGTAAAAGCCATAGTCAGCGTTCTTCTTTATCTATAGCCATCCTTGTGGGTATCATGACCATCTTATCAGACCACTGGGAACACGGAAATCTGCTTTGGTTCTCCTTTGCCCTTGGAGTCTTGAAGGTAGGTAGTAAACTGCTCCCATTCCTGGCACCATTTCATATTAGGAAATCCAGTTGTACTTGACATTTTCTGAGGATGGTTTTGTTTTATGATGAAATTAAATCTGTTCCCCAGAGTCAGCAATAGTCAAACCTAAAAGGTATATGGTAGACCCTGCCTCTGCCCAGAACATTCTGAAATGCTATGGCCAGCCAATGAGCCTGCAAAACTATGATCAAGGGTTGCTTCCTTGTCACTCTTTGGGGATAATGGAAATACATTTCTCAAAGGACATCCTTCCTGTGCTTCTGGGGCTCCTGGCAACTAATACAAGAAAATGTTGTAAATTGGCAGGAAATGTACATCTCATCTCATTCCTTGAAAAAGACATAATGCTAGGGTGTATGTCTGAACAAACAGACAGTTGGAGTATTTCCAACTGTCAAATCTATGAAACTTATGAGCCATGGTGATGTCTTTTCACAATTTCTAGGGCTTCTGGGGGAGAAAAAAATATCCTTCTCTCAACACTACTCTCTATTACAGGAGAACTAATTGGAATCTCACTGGCATGGATTTGTCTTGAATGGATTTGCCAGGGCTGCACCTAAGTGCATTTCTAAAATTGAGGTCATTTTTGAAGACCATTAGGCTTTCTTCTTGTGCCTCTCTGAAGTGTAACTGATGCTAATGAATTTATTGTTACCTCCTGTGAGTCATATATTTGCATTTTAACAAAGGTGTCCTGGAGATAGTATCTTAACCCAAAGTTAGAGTGAATCTATGTGGGAACTTCAGCCATTATGACAGATCAGTGGGGGAAAAACTGGGGCAATGAGTGTGCTTTATGGAAAGACTTAAATCAATCCAAATGAGCATTAACTATATAGGTATAGTTAGGAATACTGGATGGGCAACTATAATTTATGTTGTGCCATCACTTGGCAGAAATACTCTGGGGAGCCCTTTGGTGTGGATTCCTTAGAACTCTGTGAATTAGGAGTTCAGCAATAGCCTCAGCTCCAGGGGGCTGCCTACCTCTGTCTGTGCCACAGTCTGGATGACAAGGAGTAAAATTAAACCCTAGTCTTTGAGTACTGTGGTTTCCTGGAAGGTCTGGCCTTTCAGAAGGGAGGAACCCAGATGAAAAGTGACCTGAAGTACTAACATGAAGTGCCACATGAGAGGGAGGATAGCAGGTTTGTGGAAAGGGAGTAGGCCATCTGTGCACTTACTCCCTCCCCTGCAAGAGCCTGCAGAGGATAGAAAGGGTGGTCATTTATTCTAGGCTCGACTCTCTGCCACTGCCACTAAGTGGCCTTGCTGTATCCCAATCAGCAGCTAAATTATCCAGGTGCTTCCTGGAAGCCTGCACAAAACCAGGCATTTCCTCAGAGCAATGTTGGTAATTTCTTTTACTGTCTCAAGTTACTACTGCTTTGAAAACAACTTAAACCAAATAATTTTGGAGATTATATATGGTACAGAACTTTAAGGCCTTAACTGACCATTTATTCATGTCTGGTACAGATCTAGAACCTCTTCTTGGGGGAAAAACGTGGCTTTGGCTTCAGGTATTGTGAGGGCCCCTCTGAATGGCTGAGCTAATGTGCCATTCAGACAAAGATCAGGATGAGGATCTTTAATTCCATAATCTCAAACTGACTAATTACTAAGTTTTCTAATTGTAAAAGTAATTTATAATTTACATACAGATACATAAGTCATAGAAAATATAAGAAATAATAAAAATCACTCACCCTTGGTTTTGTGATCAGAGACACTACTATTAAAATTTTGGAGTATTTCCTTCCATTCTTAATTCTATGCATTAGTAACTCACTTTACAGTGTAGGGATCATACTATAGATATCTATATCTACACATATTAACATTATGTTTCTTTTACTTATTACTAAATGAGAAATGTTTATGTTATTAAATATTATTTGAAATTATGCTATTTACTGATTGCATACTATTTCATTGCAAAGAAATTTATTTAAGTGAACTTTTATGATTATAGCTTATTTTATGTTGGCCTCTCATGTGCCTGCCTCCTGGTAATATGTCCTTTCTTCTCATGAGAGATGCTATTAAAAAGATAGGTCTGTTGAGATAATTTTATGTGGTAGCTTAGATAGGTTATGGTGCCCTAGCTAGTTGTTGGTCAAACACTAGTGTGGATGTTGCTGTGAAGGTGTTTTGTAGGTATGATTAACATTTACAATAGTTGTCTATACATAAAGGAGGTTACTCTGGATAATATGTGTGGGTTCAACCAATCAGCTGAGGTCTTCATGAGCAAAAACTGAGGTTTCCTGGAAAGAAAGAAATCTGCCCCAAGACTAAAACAGAAATTCTGCTTTGAGTTTTCAGCCTGCCAGCCTGGCAGCCCGCCATGTAAATTTTGGACCTGTCAGCCTCCATGATCCCATGAGCCAGTCCTTGAAATAGATCTTCTATTAGATCTGTTTTTCTGGAGACTTACACCTATGAAGCCTATTACCACATTTGCCTTGAGAATGTCATCAGAGACCTTGACTATTACATAAATTAGTGCATCCACAAGAGGTCTCACACAAAATTTTCTTAAAAACTAGTAGTAGGAAAATACCTGCTTCCACTGAATACTACTGTGTTTCCTATTCTCTGATAGTGAGAATGACTCCACTATCCTATACCTCTTTTGGTTTAGTTGGGAAAAAGCATGAAGCTCGGCCACTGTAGGTCAATTTATATTCTTTCTTTCTGGTCACAACATGGTGCTTCACTTAAATTTTCCTCCATCCTTTTCTTTCCTCTTATCCATAAGATGTCTCAATTCTTTGTGGAGAAGGATAACATAGAAAGAGCTAAGGTTCACCCTCTGTTTTTCTTCCTTTGATTTTGGTATGAATGTTTCCTTTTCTTTTCTCGTTGAATAAAACTTATATTTACTTCTGCCTTCTTCCTAAGGACTTGAGAAAAACCATTCAACAAAATCTGTTTTCTTTTCTCCAGCCTGTATTTGAATATATTATGTGATACTAGAGTAATGGCTTCTCACTGAGTTATACCCAGCAGGGCCAATATTTGGCTTATAAACTGAGCAGGATCAGGACCAGCTCTCAGGTGTTTCAAGTTGGCTAGGTCTGGTCAGTGGCTGGACCTAAAGACTCAAAAGCAGGATACTGGGTGGGCTTAAGAAATTCAATTAACTGTATGTATTAGGAAGTTTTGCTCAAGAATTTTTCCTAGTGTCATCGCCATTATTTCAGTTCAATAAAAGTCATTTTGTTGTTAGTATCAAAATTTTCTGCATAAAAACCTGGCCCAATGGTCGTCACTGGCAGTTTAGTAAGATTCAGATGGCATACAAGCCATCTGAAAGATGTAAAATTCTTAGGCATGCAATAATGGCTACCAATCCTGGCACCACAAAATATCAGCAAATCCCAGGTCTGCTTTTTGCTTCCAGTAGATGCTTTTGATTTTCAGATACATTAAAATTACATAGGAAATATAAATATCCAAAGTAAAAGGCATGTGGCAGAGACGATTTTACCTATCCAGGACTATTTTATACTTTGATGAGAAGATGTGGCAGCCAGGCACATTTGGAATTCCAGAAGTGCAAGACTGCCAGACAGCCCTTAAAGAAAGATATATTGAATAGAATCATCTCCAATGACTAGTGAATATGGGTAGCAGTGTATCAGGAAAGAGAACACTGTCATTTTCTTTTGGGAGTACAAAGTATAGAGGAATCTAATGTCCTTTGTAAAAATATTTATTGTTTATTCTTCTTGACAGCTGTTCTCCCAAAACGTAAATATAGCATAGTTCCAGAATTTGGATTTAGCCTTAAAGTTTCTCTAAATACCATTTGTCTGATGTTTCTTTAATATGGAGATTAAATGCAAACATGAAATTAGCTTCCTTGAAACATTCACTTTGAACTTTGCTTTCCTGCTACTGAGGAGATGATCTTTTGAACAGAGGCCCTGCCGCATCGGCGGCGTGTTCAGAGCTTGGATAGGGGCCAGCCTCACTTAGCTGTTTTTCCTTATTTAGCTTGCTCAATATTATTGGCAGCTGCTTCCACCAAAACCCCTATTTTCTAAAGGATTTTTGACAACTTCAAGTAGGTTCAATATCTTTCATGGAAAGTTGTACTAACTGGGCAGAAAGACTGAAGTGCCAATTATATCAGCAGCAGCAGCTGAGTTGCTTTTGTTTTATTGAGAATATAAGGGGATCTGTGCAGGCCAATATATAGAGGCTATGATGTAACTTTCTTTTTTTTTTTAAAGTATGTATGTATGTATTTATGTAATCTCTACACCAAACACGGGGCTCAGACTCACAACCCCGAGATACACAGTCACATGCTCTTCAGACTGAGCATAGATGCCCCTATGATATGGCTTTTAAAGTAAAACACAACTGAGAAACTGCTTAAATTACAGTGTTCCTTTTCTGAATGGTCTTGGAGGACCTTTTTGGGTAATTCTAGACTTCTCTAATTAGCTTTATAACTTGGTGATTAGCATTATCATCCTTCCCTTAAAAAGGAGAATTTAGTTTTATGATGAGCATGGCTCTTTCCTTCTATTTTGGCCAAATAGGAGAGCAAGAGAATCTGTACCATTCTTTCCTTAAGTTTTGGGAACCCGGGCTAACTGGTGGGATAACCCTTTAAGTTAAAACTATCAGATGCATTCACTAAAATGTAAAAACTGAAAAAAAATGGCTCTTGTCATTTTAGTAGCATCACCCACGGCTGAACAAATAATTATTTGCTTATGAGAAATATTGGTGTGTGTGCGTGTGTGTGAACACAGAAAATTATTTTTTAAAAAAATCCTGTCAGAGATTGTGAACAACAATGAATAGACATAAGAAATGTTCTTCCATTCACACTTCAAATACATTTCATGATGATCCTTGCTATGTAAGGACAGCTTTAGGAATTCAGTAAGGACCTCCATACACCATTTTTAGATGGTATATGAAGGATGAATAGTCCTCTTTTTAAGTAAACACAGCATGCCATACTCTAAGCCTAATACAGTGGAAAATAATTCATTTTATATATTCTCCATCCTCAAAATTAATTGTCGTGTGTTAAACTGTAAGGAGTGAAAGTATTGCCCAACTTTATTAGGCACCAAAGGAGGGTAAACCCTTAAAGATAGAAGTAGTGGGTGCAAAGTTGGGGATTATGGGAAATTCTATGGCTCAGAAAGGAAAATGGGTAGGCAACAGTATACAAAAGATGCTCCGGTTAAAGGGGGAACCTCCCACACTGTTGGAATGCAAGCTGGTGCAGCCACTCCAGAACAGTATGGAGGTTCCTCAGAAAGTTGAAAATAGAGCTACCCTATGACCCAGCAACTGCACTACTGGGTGTTTACCCCAAAGATAAAAATGTAGTGATCTGAAGGGCCACCTGCACCCCAATGTTTATAGCAGCAATGTCCACAATAGTCAAACTATGGAAACAGCCCAGATGTTCATCAACAGATGAATGGATAAAGAAGATATATATATACACACACACACATATACATACAATGGAATATTATGCGGCCATCAAAAATGAAATCTTGCAATTTGCAATGATGTGTATGGAACTAGAAGGTGTTACACTAGGCGAAATAAGTCAATCAGAGAGACAATTATCATATGACCTCACTGATATGTGGAATTTAAGAAACAAGGCAGGGGATCATAGGGGAAGAGATGAAAAAATGAAACAAGATGAAACCAGAGAGGGAGACAAACCATAAGGGAGTCTTAAACTCAAGAAACAAACTGAGGGTTGCTGGAGCAGAGGGGTAGGGTGGGGTGGAATGGCTGGGTGATGGACCTTGGGGAGGGTATGTGCTACGGTGAGCACTGTGAATTATGTAAGACTGATGAATCACAGACCTGTACCCCTGAAACAAATAATACATTTTATGTTAATAATAAAAACAAACAGATGCTCACGTTGCTATTGCATGGGAAATGTGAACTGTTAAGAGGTGACTAATGTCATCAGCTAGTGTTCAATTACTGGATTTCAACAATCAGCATTTTAATGCCCTCAGACAAAAAAAAATTAAGGCTAGCATATTATTTCTCCTACTTCTTGTCATTTATAATAAAGAACAATGAGAAATTAGTAACTTTATAAAAAATAATTTTTCCATAAAGTAAGATACATATGCACAGTCTTTGAAAATACCCATTTAAATATCAGACCTTATTTGAATTCATGTACTATGTTCTGTTCAGAAATTTTATATATTAGTTCACTCAATAAAATGTTTGATCAGTGTCAAAATATCCTACTTAAGATTGGGCAAAATAAATGATATTAGCAAATCCTCATTGGCAAGGACATAATTTTCTGGCTTGTGGACAGCTGTCTTTCAAGAATCATTGTTTTACTTGATTTCTCATTGGTAGCTACCATTGTTGATAGTTTACTCTGTGCTAGGCATACTATAAACATTATTTTATTAAATCATTATAACCAGCAGAGGCTCACAAAGTCTAGGTAGAATGCCAGAGGCCAGATAGTAAGAGGTGCAGCTGGGTTTGTGTAGGTCACCCTGGCTCGCATATTCTGTATGTGTTACCTCTATAGTGCTCCCTATCTGGCCATTTTCATTGCAGGAATTTTCTTGAAGGTTCCTACCACTTTTCCTTACAATGCCTTGGCTACAGATCAGGTACTAATGCTGAAGCAAGCAACACATTTCTTCTTGCCTTCCTTATGTATCCTCTTGGCTATGTCAGATAGGAATAACTGCTCTTAGAGTCCCCAAGGAGACTGGATCTGAGAGCTCTGCTTGGAAGCTCTTGGATATATTCTCAGCCTCTGCCTTGTGACTACCACTAAATTGTAGTGACAGTATCACTACACTGGTGATAGTGACTAGAAAGGAGATCAACGTCAGAGGGTCATCTGTGCAGGGAGAGGGGTTGTGGGTCACAGAGAGCTACAGAGACTTCCCTCAATGTCCTGCTCCTTGTTGGTTGGCACAATCTTTACCGAGCTCTGGAGCTTCCAGAGTAGTCTTGCTCAGTTGACACCCAGAAGCATTCCAGAGGAAAGAGTGAGCAGGATGCTTGAATTTCACAGTGGGGAAGGGCTCTGAGCTTGAGCTGTGGGACTGACACAAACCATAAGGACTGTCCATAGGAAAAGGAACAGAGAAAACTCTTTGACAGTTCTGTTGCTTGTGGTGACCTACCCCGCCTCCTGTATTCTTTGTTTTATAAGGAGACATTAAATAGGGATAGGGAAGTTTGTAAAAAAAAAAAAAAAAAAAAAAAAAAATCCTTGGCAATGTGGCTGGCGCATGCTTTTAGATCAGGAGAAATCTTGCATAACAAAGTTAATTTTTATGGCATAGTGTATTTTCTGCTGGTCTGGATAGAAGCATTCTGACAGTGGGAATCAGCAAAAAGGAAGTTCTTAATGCAATACATTAGCACTAGAGTTTGACATGTTTCCTCCTCCCTTCCTCCCCTCCTTCTCTTCCTTCCCTCTTTCATCCCTCTCTCCCTTTCATTCTTTTTCTCTTTTTTAAAAAATTAAGTACCTAGTATATATGAGTCTATGCTGGTAGCTGGGGATATAAAGATATATCATATATAGATCTTACTCTGAGTAATACAATATATATATAGTATAGCATGATTAATATATTATTAAGGGAAACTGAACATATAGTAAGTGCCAATAAGATACTAAGATACTAAAGGAGTTTGACTTTCATTTATTTGCTCATATGACAGATATTTATTAAGGACTCTAGGGACTAGGCATTGGGCCAGTGCTGGGGTAACTGATATAGTTGCCCTACTGGAGTTCAAAGGTCAGCAGAGGACACAGACCTGTATAACCAAGCATTTACAATGCAGAATGGACATGGATAAATCTCCTTCTTTTAACTAATAATTTTCATGGCTTGCTAAATGCCAAGCATTCCTTTGAGAGAGGTTGAGATGAATTCACAGAGAATCATGCTTGAGCTAGATTTTGAAGGATGCGTTTGAACGCACAGGGTGGGAAGAGGACAGCATTCATGTTTGAGAATAATCTGTGCCAAGTACTGTCCTAAATGCCTGACATATGATTTATTACTCAAGTGTTCCTCATAACATCCCTGTAGTTTGGATACTGTTGCCATTTTTTACATATGAGGGAACTGAGGAATAGAGAGGTTGCCCAAAGCCACACAGCTAGTAAGGGGTCAATCTAGGCTTCAAATTCAGGCAGTCTAGCTTGCTATCACTCTGCTATAAGCAAAGTCAAGAAAGGGAAAATTGGGAGGTGGAGAACAGCAAGGAGTTCAGTCTGACCTAAGATTCAGGTTGTTGGGGAAGAGATGTGGGAAATCAACTTGCAAGGTAATTTGGGCCATATTATAAAAGGCCCTGAGAATCAGAGTGTGAGTATAAATTTCTTTTTGCAGGTAAAAAGGAGCCACTGAAAGTTTTTTAAGCAGGGAGTACTGTGAAGATTCAGCCTGGAACACTGTGTAAAAATGAAGGGTGACAAGGCAGGAAGAGATGTTAGGGACTAACTGTGGTGATAGGTGGGAATGAGACTCAGTGATAGTAATGAGAGTTATTCAAAAGGGATTCACAGGCTTTTATTAGAACACTGAGATGTCCTGTTAACCTTTGGCCTATGACTGGCAGTGACCATAAAGGGTTAAATGAATATGCCTGCTATGGAAATTTCTTGGGCATTAACATTTTCCACTTTTCTTGGTTGTATCAAATGCCCTTGTGATGGGAGAAAAAGAACAAACATCAAAAGTACCTTTTAACTTCACAATTCTTTCTAAATTTCTTTAAACTTATAGGCTATACTGCTGATTTGCAGACTTCAAAGTACACAGAAGGATCAGGGTCAGATTGAAAAATTATTTCTTACAGTTTGATAAAATATGCATGTGAATCCTATGACCTGCCACTGAAATTATTTATGTGTTAATGTAACTTTGTAACACTAATTGCACTGTTTAGCACCCTTTCTCCCCTCCCCATAGCTTTTCCCTGTAAGTTCTGGTAAATAATTTTTGCTTATTATTTTGTGGTATACTTTACAGATTTCATATGTTGTTTTCATGTGGATTCAAAAATATCAAGTTGTCTTTTTTTTTTTTTTTTTTTTTTGGAGAAGGAATTATGGTGAGAAGACTAACAAGAGTGTGGTTCCAATGGCGCAATGGTTGGGACTTCATTATTCAACTTGCTGTTAGTTTTTAAAAATGTTCTCTTAATCCTTATTACCTAATATGACCATTGCAAAATACTGTATTTGTGATAATTTGTTTCAGAAGTAACGTTTTCTGGTTTTTAAATTCTTTTTCAAATAGGAGTCACCCCTCTCTTTCCCTACAATGTGGAGGGAGGAAACCAACATAAATTTAGAACTAGGGCACCTGGGTGGCTCAGTCAGTTAAGTGTCTGACTTTGGCCCAGGTCATGATCTCAGGTCCTGGGATGAGCCCCACATTGGGCTCCTTGCTCAGTGGAAGCCTGCTTCTCCCTCTCCCTGCCACTCCCCTTGCCTGTACTTTCTTTCTGTCAAATAAATAAAATCTTTAGAAGAAAAAAAATTGAGAACTGAGCTTTTCCCATAAACTCACCAGGTTTTCACATAGTTGTGAGATTCCCATTAATAACAATATCAGAATCTCTGTGTTTTTGTGGATTAAAGTCTTGTTTCTTTTGTAGGTTAAAATTTTGTTGGAATTGGGAGAAATATACCACTTGATAGTATTGAATATTATCTATTCTGCAGTTTTTAAAATATTGGTCATTTGCATTTTCCTCTTAGATTCGAATGCTGATATTTACAAGTTCTTAAAGCAAAGGACTGTCTTCAACTCTTGGTTATATGATGCCTACACAATTATTTTTAATAGTCTCCTTGACTGTTTCAGAGATTTGAGGCAGTATTAGGAAACGGTTAAGAAAATGGGCTTTGGGTTTAACCATCTCAAACTTCAATATGTATATGAATCACTGGAGGATCTTTTCAAGGGCAGACTATGATCAGTAAGTCTGGGGTAGGGCCTGAAATTCTGCATTTCTGGTAAGTTAGTCTACGGCCCACACTTTGAGTAGCACAGTCTAGGTCCTACTCCTTGTGTATATATTGCTTCCTATTTGTGTGACTTTGAGAAAATCACTTAATTGCTCTTTAATTCATTTTCCTCATTTGCCACATACTATAGGGAGGTTGTGAGGATTGAGAATATGTGTGTGAAGAGCCTAGCACACTGATAGTGTTTAATAAATTAAATGGTAGTGACTGTTATTTACCATTGCCTTTATAGGTAGAATATCACTTCAGAGATTATTGAGAAGTAAAAAATTTTATATGGTGACTAAATGTGGTTTTGGAGCAAAAGTTCTTGGTTGGAATTCTGTCTCTTCCATGTATTTCTATGGGACCACAGACAGGTCACTTCCTCTCATTTTCATGGGTTTTATTTGTAAAATACGAGAGGGTTGGCCTAGAGATTTGTGAGGTTTCTTTCAACTTGAACCAGTAATTCTATAACCATTCAGTGGAGTATATTATTTTGTTTTTTAAAATATTGACATAGAACAAGTTGTGTATTTATTTCTTCTGCCTATAAATTCATTTGATTTAAAAGGTCCCCAGTAGTTTCTCTCCTTGTCCCTCATTTGTTGGTTATTGCTTTGATAAAGAGTTCCAAAGGTTTGTCGGGGCTGCATACTGAAGCTATAGACAATTCTGAACTGTCAAAAGAAAGCTCAATCAGGATATTAGAGAAACCACTATGTAACTGAAGACAAAAATTGCCTTTGGCTGCTTTGTAAATTATCATAGCTGAATGATTATGATAGCTTATAAAATCATTCAGAATGCTCCCACAGTTGCTTGGATAATTATCTAGAGCCTGCCTCCAAATCTGAACCTTAGAGAAAAGGCATCTCCCCAAATATTCCAACCCTAACTACCAGCACATTCTGAAAATTATATTAAATTATTTAACATGCTAAAGGTATCAAATGTAAGTGGTATCTCCAAAGGGAAAATATCTTTTTTTTTTTTTTTAAAGATTTTATTTATTTATTTGACAGAGAGAAATCACAAGCAGGCAGAGAGGCAGGCAGAGAGAGAGGAGGAAGCAGGCTCCCCGCTGAGCAGAAAGCCTGATGTGGGGCTTGAACCCAGGACCTGGGATCATGACCTGAGCCGAAGGCAGCGGCTTAACCCACTGAGCCACCCAGGCGCCCCACAAGGGAAAATATCTTTATTAAGAAAATAAATTGCCACATGGACAGGCATTTGGGAAAATATCTATTATACAGATATATAATAGAAAATATCTATTATATAAGATTTGTTAGTCATCAAAATTTTCTTTAGTTGCATTATCAGCTTTAGAGTATGAACATGACTTTGTAGTAATGAATAAATAGAAATTTGGAAAGGGAGATAGGAGAGTTGATTTTTATTAATATGGAAATATTCCTATCCATTTCCAAAAAGATTCTGAAGTGGCTGGAAGCTTTGTTAAAAATGCAGCATTGACAAAGAAATAATAAGATGACTAGTGTTATACACTGCCAAAAGGAATGCAAATTTCTGTGACCTCTCTGGAAAGTAACCTTCCAATATTTCTTAAGAGACTTAAAAATATTAATATTCTTTGATGCACTAATTCTACTTTTGAAATTCTGTCATAAGGAATTAATATTAATATAAAATGAGGTACAGGTTTATGTTTGAGGATTTTAATCATAATATTTATTATGTGATATGTTAGGCTCTAAGTACCACGAAGCCAGTGAATATGCCTTTTTGTGCTCACTATTATATCATTAGTGACCAGTACAGTTTCTGGTGCTCAGTACGCATTTATAAATATTTACTGAATAAATGACCTTAGGTGTCCAACAATGGGGAAATTGTTAAATAGAGGATAGTGTAGCATATATGATGGAATATTATGCAGTCTTAAAAATGGCTTATGAGGAGTTTTAAATTATATGTGAAATACTCATTTAAAAAGCAATATACAACACTATGATATCAGATGGACTATGTAAAAATGTGTATGTATAAAACAAAGGATGGAAGAAAAGTCATTAAAATGTTAATAGTGATCATGTCTGAATGAATGGTGAGTAGATAGGTGCTATATTTATTTATTTCTCAAATTTTCTCAAATGTCCATGTTATCTTACATTAAAAGTCTTTTTCCCCTTAAACAGTAGGATTTTCCTTAAGCAACTAAAAAGACTGTATAAAATTATTTTAAGTCTAAGCAAGTAGGCTCTTTTTCTTTTAACTATATATTGAATTCTTTACTTTCTCTGCTTTAAAATGAGTTGAAGAGAAATGAAAACATATATTCACATAAAGACTTGCATGCAAGTCTTCACAATAACATTATTTATTAACACTTGCCTACAAATGTTCACAGCAGAATTACTGATGAAGACTTGCACTGGAATGTTCCCAGCAGTACTATTTATAATGACCCAAAGTGGAAACAACCCAAATATTTATCAACTGGTAAATGGATTAAAGAAAATATGGCATATCTGTGCAATAAAATACTATTCAACAACAAAAAGTACTGATGAAGTACTGATACAGGCTACATACAAAATGGATGATTCTCAAAAAGATTATGTTAAGTGAAAGGAGTCTGATGCAAAAGACTACATTCTATATGGTTCCATCTACATGGAATATCCAGAAAAGGCAAATCTACAGAGGAAGAAAGTAGAGTTGTGGTAGCCAGAGCCTGGAGGCAGGTATGTGAAAGAACTGCAAAGGGGCACGAGGACCTCACTGGGGTGATGAAAATGCTCTACAACTATATTACAGTGATAGTTACAGAACCTGGCAAACTTACTTTAAAATGTTTGCCATACTGGCATTAGATCAGTAAAAATCCACATAGTGTGAAAATGAAAAGTAATATATAAAAAGTGTTGTGTGTACACAAAAAGTAGGTGTCATGTGTGTGGGGTAATGGTAGGTCTTTTTGTTGTATAATAGAAAATTTGCTTTTTGTTTAGATGCATTTAATAATTCTTTAAGAAAAAAATGAGTCTAAGATAGTCCATAACTTCTGCTATGGAACAAAAAATTGAGGTTTTGTTTACTGTGAAATTCCTGCATTGTTACCCACATCATATGAATTTTAGTACCTAATTATTACCTCTACTCCTGGTTAAGAACAGGGCCTTGGATTTATTCTGGGGGAATGAGCTTCCTTTGATCAGGACTGCATTTTCCTAGCACTTCCCAGCTCACGTGACTCTTCCAATGGAGATTTCCCCTGGGAAGGAGTTTTCTTCAAGTCTGAAAACTCTCTTTGCTCAACAGTTCTTTAGTTCAGTTTACAGTGAAGTTAGAAGTTAAGAAAAAAGCCTTTGAGTTGTTAGTGTGTTTATGGATTGGATAAGTTGTCCTGGCCTCTGTTGGTAAAACAGAGAAGTTACAACAGCCAAGGGCCGGGGCAGGGCAGATGAAATGCTAAAACTGGATCTGGCTCTCTTCCTCCCAGGCACTGTGGGAGGCTTGAGTTACCCAAGGTGGGGATCTGCACCTTCCTCCCATGCCTTCCTAATTACAATGTACCCAACTACAGGATTTCCTCTGCTCTACAAAGGTTTGGATTCTCCCACTGTTGCTTTGAACGCTGCACTCTAAGGTAATAAGAGATCCCAATTTGAAAAGCAGAGATTGATTTTGCTGCTGTTGCAAAAGGACGGGAGGTAAATGATCCTCTAATGCCTGGACCCTTTAAAGGGCGGCATCTCCGCTTTCTGGAGGGTGTCAACTGCCATTGGAAAAGCACAGACACGGATCTACTTTTACAAAAGAAAAAGGGAAGAACTTGCCTTTCATTGACATTTAGCTGTTATTTTAAACCAAAGTTTACTCTTATTACAGGCTTGCGTTCCTAATTATAAAGGCCTATTGCCTTACATCAGTTTCACTTGAGAGCAGTGTGGGCCAGGAGAGGAATGGAATCAGACACAGAGCAAATGTCAAGCAGCCCAGTGGATTCAGCCCAAAGACAGACCTTCAGATTACTTGGTTTAGTTTTGAGAGACTTTTGTTTGTGGGGGGGTGGGGGGGAGGGCAGGCTGTGAGGTCACTTCTCCTTGTCTTGAACATCATAACTGCACAGTATGGACATTATTTCCTTTCTCCTACTCCTCAGCACTTGGTATTTCCCCCAGACCTCTTAGTCTTAGTGTGCGCTCGATGACTTCCAACTGGCAGTTATCTGTTTTTTTCTGTGCCTGATAACTTTGTTTTTGGGAACCAAGGATGAAGAATTAGGGAATCAACACATGCTTCCCACCCCCACCCCCTGGTGTTGATATATAAATGCAAGCATGCTTTGGAGAAATGGTAGGTTCAGTTCCAGACTACCCCAAAAAAGCCAAGTATCACAATAAAGTGAGTCAAATGAATTTTTTTTATTTCTCTGTGTGTATAAAAGTTATCTTCATACTACACTGTAGTCTTTCAAGTATGCAATAGCAATATGTCTAAAAAAAGTACATAAATTAAAAATATTTGATTGCTAAAAAATCCTAACATCATCTGAGTTGTCAGTGAGTCATAATCACTGATGACCATAACAAATATAATGATAATGAAAAGTTTGAAATATTGTGAGATTACCAAAATGTGACACAGTGACATGAAATGAGCAATTGCTGTTGGAAAAATTGTTTCAACCATTTTTGATTGCTGGACGCAGGGCTGCCACAAACCTTCAATTTGTTTAAAAAAAAGAAAAAAGAAAAAAGAAAAAAAAGACAATAAAGCAGAGCACATTGAAATGAGGTATGCCTGTACTCTAATTCCCTTGCCCCTTGGGTAGATAGATTATTGTGAAGCCTGCACTTTACCCCAGTTCCAGAGTTTTGCTGCAGGGTTTAAACTGCATGTAGTTGCTCCCTGTAGTAGCAGATTTTATAGCACATATGTTTTCTTCTCTATATCACTTTCTATTTCTTTACCTATCTATGTTCCCTGAACCTCACAAATACTCCACTTGCACTAAAATCCTTTCTCAGGGCCTACTTCCGGAGAAGCTACACTAAAACACACCCAAACTCACTTTAAAGGATAAAGTTGGGTGAGAGGCCAAATTGGAGCTCTGAGTTCTCCAGAAAATTGCCCTCATTCTGCATGGAGTAGGACCTATAGCATTGTAAGTACCTGAATTTAGTTACATTATGAATTATAATTCTTTTCTAGCCTTGTTGGATGCCCAACCACCATGAATGAGATATTTTTATGGTAAGTCTGTTCCAAATTCCAAATAACCCACTTTCAGATTAATCTGATGCCTATACATAACTGGCTTCAATAATGTTTTTGAAAAAAAAATCTATAGTTTTTCAAAAGCATCAGAATTAATGTCAAATATGGGCAAGACTAGAAACTATGGTCATACTGAGACAGATAAAAAATTAAAATGATGACTTTTAAGAAATAATAGAACAGGGGCACCTGAGTGGCTCAGTGGGTTAAAGCCTCTGCCTTCAGCTCGGGTCGTGGTCCCAGGGTCCTGGGATCGAGCCCTGTTTCGGGCTCTCTGCTCAGCAGGGAGCCTGCTTCCCTTCCTCTCTCTGCCTGCTTGTGATCTCTGTCAAATGGATAAATAAAATCTTTAAAAAAAAAAAAAGAAATAATATAACAGGGGTGCCTGGGTGGTTCAGCTCGTTGAGCATCTGCCTTTGGCTCAGGTCATGATCTCAGGGTCCTGGGATCGAGTCCTGCATGGACATGATGTCATGTTCATGACATCAGTGGCATGTCTGCTTTTCCTTCTCCCTCTGTGATCTCTCTCACTCTCTCACTAATAAATAAAAATCTTAAAAAAAAAAAAAAGAAATAAAAGGACAATTTCTAGATTAACTGGAACAGAACTTTGATGAGACTTTCCAGATATTTTTCCTCTTCTTTAAGGGTGCAGGGCAGGGGTGTGTATCTCAGGGAAGGTGATGTTGTAGCTGCTTCCTAAGAATGTGGGAATCATCCAGACAACGGGCGTGCAAAGACACAGAAGTAGGAGACAATGCAGACTGTTCACCCTTCCTCCATTTTAGAACTAAACTTTCCAAGTTTTACCTGAGCACCCGGCTACAGACTATATTTCCCAGCCCGTGTCAGGACTAGTTCTTGCTTATGAGAAATGAGCAAAAGAATTGGGGGTTGCCAATCCCCTTATGGAATTTAGATGAAAAAGAAATATCTGTTTACTATGAATCACTGTATATACTTTATAGCAGCTTAACTATAACTAATACACTAGGCTTGGGAAACTGCAGACACTAGAGTTCAGTATGGCTGGAATGAGGTGTGAGGCAAGAGGGTGAAACATGTGGCTAGAAAAAAGAAAGGGGCCAGATTATGAAAGGTCCTGCATGCCATGCTAGGGTGGTTGGCTTATTATTCTGAAGCCTATTTCCAGCCCTTTGAAAGATCCTTGAGCTTGCTTAAGCTCACAGCTGACTATGATTTTTCTTCTGAGATAACAAGTATATAGAAGTTAAGAATCTCAGATAACTTTTTAGTGTTGCTCACCTTTCTGTTTTAAGTTTGGTCTCCCTCAGAACCCATCTGGTTACTTACGGCTATTCCTTGGCCTAGGAGGAGTACTCTGTTCTCTGGAGTGAGTACAAGGAGAAAGTAGGGTAGGGTGTGGAGGGACGGGGAGAGACCAGAGGAATGGCTCTTGGGTAGCCCTTCCTTTCTGCTGCTAACATTTCCTCAGAATGTTTCCAACTTCTGAAAGTCCCAATGCTCATAAGTTCACCCAGAGTTCTGGAAAAATGGGAATGTGCCTGATATCTCAGACTAGTATTATTTAACCTTGTGTGGAAAAGGGCCAGCAGTCACCTTGGGTCCAGGTTACCTTCCTCACTGTTTCAGCTCTGTCAGGGTTTCCCAGTGCTCTAGAGGAGTTTTAGTGGTTACTGCCACTACAAATGGACCATATCATATTCCCCTTGTCAATCCAAGCTGGGACTTTATTTAAAAAGAAAGTGAAGGAAGGACACCTAGGGGGCTTAGTCAGTTGAGAGGCTGACTCTTGATTTCAGCTCAGGTCATGATCTCAGGGTCCTAGGATCAAGCCCTACATTGTCAGGAGCCATGCTCAGCAGGGAGTCTGCTTGAGGATTTTCTCTCCCCCCCGACCCTGGTGCTCTCTCTCTCTCTCTCTCTAAAATAAATTAATTTTTTTAAAAAGTCAAGGATGGGGTGCCTGGGTGGCTCAGTCAGTTAAGCATCTGTCTTGCTTGGGTCATAATACCAGAGTCCTGGGCCAGAGCCCCGGGGAGCCTGATTCTCCTTTCTCCCTCCTTGCACTTGTGCTCTCTCTTGCTATCAATCTCTAATGAATAAATAAATAGATAAATAAAATACTAAAAAACAATTTAAAAAGTCAAGGAAAAAACAAAAATATAAAAAGAAAATATGAAGTCCTAGGAATATGTGTGCTTACAAAGCAAGGATAATTAATCTCTTTTTTTTTTTTTAACACAAGTTTTTTGGTTGAATCACCAAGCTGGAATCCTTCTTTTCCCTTGCTGTGGCCTCAGCTGTAAGAACAGTTTTCTTGTTTGCACTTTAGAATGGTTGGTATGGTAGGAGAGGCTCAGGGCTGTGAAAGGAGTAAACCCTTTAGGTGCTTGGAGTTGGGAGGAAATCACAATTACTTAGTGTTGTCCCTTATCAGAGTTGACCAATGGTGGGACTAAAACTTCCTACCAGGAAATAGTGTAAAATCAGTAAAAGATGATTCTGGTGCTCACATTTCAGTGCCCAAACTTTAGGAATGGTGGACTGGGATTTGCATCATTGCACATGGTGAAAAAAATACAATTATTTTTAATTTTTGGTCAAATACAAATAAAAATTTACCATCTTAACCATTTTTAAGCATATAGTTGGGTAGTGCTAAGTATATTCACCTTGTTCCATAATAAATCTCCAAAACCTTTTCATCTTGTAAAACTAAAACACTATACTCATTAAGCAACTCCCAAGCAATATATATTTTTCCTAAAATATTTTTTCCCACTTCTTTACTTGGTTAACTCACTTTTCAGGCCTTAATTTAGATGTCCTTTCCCCCAGTAAGACTTCCATGACTACTACTGTTCCTATTGGACTGTAATTGTTTAATTTAGATTGTAAGCTCCTCATGACTATCTTATTTATTGTTGTCTCCTTAGAGCTTGGTACAGTGCCTGGATAAGTAGATGCTACACAAGTATTTATTGATTTGAAACCATTTTTAGCAAGAGGAAGACTAACACAGATCCAAGTGCAGTGAGTTGGGATGAAGTTTAGACATGGCACCTTTACATCTAAGATGTGTGACCACAATCTGAATGAAATCCCCAAACTTTTCTGGGCCATTCATATTTGGTTTGAAGAGGAGAGGAAGCACCAGGAAAACGAAAACTTCTCAGAATGACCCTGCTTTCAGGAAAGGGAATTATGGGAACACACATACTTGTGGATGAAGTATATAGGATTGGGAATTAGGAAGCCTGAACTGGAGCCCTGTTTTCTCTCCCAATTATCTTTATTCTTGAACTATTCATGTAATCTCTCTGAATGAAACTTTTCTCATCTATAAAATGTAGATAAAAAAAAAATCTGCCCCTTATGACACAGAACTCTTGTGAAGATATGAAAATGCTTTATGAGCTATAAAGTAACATATAAGCAGTAATTATTAGAACTATAATATTATAGTGAGGGTTGCTATTTAGGGAAGGGCAAGCAAGTTCTCTCAGGCAGACCTGGGAGGCCCCAGGTTCAATTTCTCAGAGAATTTTTCTTGAGGGATCAACCAGGCTTTAGAACCTGATTCCCTCAAAGAGAACGGTCAGCTTCATTTGTCTAGACTATCCTGCATGGCCTTCAGGGAGGAAGCAATGAAAGCTTAGTGTTAGACACAATAAAAAAAACAAAAAACAAAAAACTTTCCTATGTAGAATTGGGATTTAGGGAAAGCAAGAGTGGAGGTAAGGAGACTAAAACTGGAATGAAGGTTGGGGATGTGGCTGAGGCTATTTTCCATGCAAAGTGAACCCAGGCAGGTTCGTTTCTTGGACATCACTTTCTTGGTGGCTTGCTCCCAGTGAGCCCATGTTTAAAGTACAGTTGTCACTTGGAACAGTTTCAAAAAGTCTGAAAAGAGGAGTAAACACTAAAAAAAAAGGCAGGGAGGGAAACATTTTAGCAGCCTGGCTTCTCTGCAATTTCTAGACTGCTTCTCCCTTGTTATAAGAACTATCCACTTAGGGGGTACCACGCAGTTGCTCTTAAATTTAAACTTGGAAAAGTTAAAAGCTGTGCAACCTGATCTGAATAGAAATGTGGTCACAAAGCGTAAAGAAAGTCAATGAAAACAGGATTTTAATATTTTAGAAACCATTTCCTCTGCTGCATTGGAAATTCAGATAGAACAGCACGGGGGCATGGGAATTGGAAGCAGAATATGAAACCTACTAGGACAGAAAAGTGAAACAGATATTTCTAGTTTCATTGTCCATCATAAATAAATAACTGTTAATAAACAGCTCAAATATGAAAAGCCCTCCCTTTCTGTTTTAATCCTAAGGAATAAAAAGCAAACTAACTTAAGAATACAGGTGAAGTTTTGAAATTGGGCAATTTTGGCCTAGCTATTGTGCTGTTAAATGTTTATGTATTAAAGCATATTCTTGGAAGATGTCTGGAGTGTTCTGCTTCTTTCAAACAACTTTCACATCTACATCTGTTTCTCATTATAAATCTCCTCAGATTTAATTATTTTTTCTGATCCCTCACTTTCTCATTAAAAAACAATTAATATATTTGTTTAATTTTATTTCCTCCATCTTTTTCCCCCTTCTTTTTTACGTGTGTATAAAATGTGGCTACTACCCAGTAATAGCCAAATGGAGAGGAGTGATTCTTAATGCTAAAAGATCAATAAAATTACTTTTCTTTTGATTCAGAAAATAGGGCTGTCAGTTTGATAGGTGAAAATGTGAATTTGAAATTTGACAAAATGCCAACATATGACATCAAATTGTAGGCCAGGAACACTCTTGCTGAGTGGATCCTCCAGTGACATGTTAGGAATGCATTCGCAAGGAAAGCATTCCACCCAACATAGATCCCTCAAGGGGATTAATTGCCTGATATGTCTGCTTTGTGCTTTGAACTTGAAAAACTCAATATAAATACAAAGAATATCATGATGGGGATGGTGGTAAGGATGCTAATGACAGGATGATAGATAAGAACCTTAGTGAAATTTGACTTTAAGCACTTTAACAGAATTCAACATTTTTTTCTTTTTTTTGACACAAGGAAATAGTGTTTGAATCCATGCAGGAATTCACTAGGTTTGCTTCCAATATGGCATACTACTTTACTCCCATTCATAATGATTTTCAGCTTTTCACATGCAGTGCACAAATTATTGTTTCCTAGCTCTACGTCTGTTTCCCCATCTCTTTGACTGCCATTAAGGACTAGAGAAAAGAATCTATAAAACAATATATAGCCTATAGTTATCTCTAAACAGATTTAATTGGCCACACCTTAAAAGGAGTTCTTTCTCTTAGATATATTGTGCAACCAAACGGTTTGCACACCTCCCCCTGACTTCCAATCAATTTGGGGCCTAAGGCTGGTATAATCTATCGCTGACAGATATGTTTAATGAGCCTGGCTTTGAGCATTCATAGCTGAGGGACTGCGGATTAAGTTTTATCTTACTTCACATCTTGATTAATAATCTGGGAGGAGGCTTCAGCAGGCTAATGGAATAAAATTTGCAGCGGAAACGAAGCTGGGAGACATTTCAGAGAGAGAGGGCAGCTTAGGCCAAGGAGGGGTAGGTAGGTGGGGAGGCCTTGGGTGAGCTGGCCTCTCAGCACTGCTCTGCAGAGGGGTGTAAAGGGTGGGTGTGGGGGAGCCAGAAAGCCAAAACCTTTCCTGGGGTTGATACATTGGATCTGAAGTGCTTTGCTTTGCACGGCTGCCCAGCAGAGCTCTTTTGCAACGTGTTACTCACTGCTAGTTCATGCCAAATTTGGGAAAATAATCAGAAACATAGGTTTTCCACATTAGGGAGGAAACCAGAATGTTGTAGTGCTCAAACAGACCCTGAGGCAGCACTTCCTTATGGGGTGGACTGTTGGGAAGTGTTTCATGAACAGACTTCACTATGAATACACATGGAAACCCCTTGCTCTGACCACCTGAATGAATTTCCCCGATCTATCAAATTGTTCCTCTACTGGAGGAGAAAGGCAACCTAAATCTTCCTCCAAGTGGACGCATTCTCTAATTATCTGAAAAGCTGGATCTCTGTGTTAGGAAATCTTAACTTAAAAATGTTCTTGGGGCACCTGGCTGGCTCAGTCAGTAACGCATGCTACTCTTGATCTCGGGGTTGTGAGTTCCAGTCCCATGTTCCATACAGAGATTGCTTAAACATAAAATGTTAAAAAAAAAGTTCTCTCTAGTTCATGAACCCATTTTTATGGAATTAGTAGAGGCTATATACTCTGACTTCCCTTCCTTTGGTGATAAAAAAGGCTTTCCCCAAGATAAATTAATTAAACACAGAGGCCATTATATCAAAGTGGTTCTAATACCATGGTGGCCTAGGAAGGCAAACCAAAATGTAAGCCTATAAATGACTCATGGTTATGAAATCAAAAGGGGAAGGACAACCAATCACAAACAGCCAACTAGGCTTTTTAAATTATAGCTAATCAAAAAATTTCCTTTCTTTGATTCCACACTTTCTCTATATAAGTCTTTGGCTCCTGTTGGCAGAACACTCCTAGCCATTTCTGGTTTAGCACTGCCTGATTCCAATTGAATTTTTGCTCAAATAAACTATTAAAAATTTTAATATGCCTCAGTTTATCTTAACACCCACAAAATGTGAGTTTCCCCATTATCTTGAGGACTGGTGGGCCAGTACCAAGTGCAAATGGGACTATAGGACATACAGGGTACCTAATTTATCCTCTGTCATTTTGCCTACTGCTTTCTAGTAGTTACTTTATTCAAGAAGTGAATAAATTATAATTTTAGAGCAAGAAAGCGAGTTAAGAATACAGAGCCTTCTTTTACAAACAGGGAACAAGAGGAGATTTGACTTACCAGAGTTACCAGGATCCAAATGAGTGGAACTGGAATGTGAATGGGCCTCTGCTTTTCAGTCCAGCTGACCTCCCTCAGGGAATCCCTGAAATGCCCAATATTTAGACTGTTGAGCAACGGGAAATCTAATCGATATCCTGGGGAGATTCACTAGATAGCATTGGATTTTGATTAATTTAATGGTTATGTGACTAGGGATTCTAAAGATTTAGGAAAAGACTTATTATCTACCCTACAGGTTAAAGAAATGCACCAGAGGTGAAGAATGAATTATGTTTAGAGCACTTGGCTCATAAGAAAGGTTTCTTCTGGAATTTTCAGAGATTCAGAATGTATGGGGAAATATTCAGAGAAAGAACACTTTCACTATTATTCTGTGATTTTATTCTTGTAAACAATTTCAAAATTACCTGCCAACTTCAAAGCCATTTATATATCCCAGTTTTTTGGCTTGGTGAATAAAGGAAACTTTCATAACATCTGGAAAGATGAGAATGTCAAGCAAATCATATTTCCCAATGAAACCATTCTGTTGTAGGCTTCTAACACATTGGTTAACAATCTCCGTGCATTGTCACTGAAGTGATTTGAAGAGAGCGGCCTTTCATATCACAATTAGCCACTTCAGAGCAAATTTGCAAGATTGGGTAGTGGCTATTAGAAGCAGTAGGAGGGAAAGTATAATAGCAGTAGTTCATGAAAACATTTTCATTTCAGTTTTACACAGCTTTTACTGTGTATCTGGCAGGTTAACATACCCTTGTGGCTGCTTATACATAATAATATTTATCTGTGAGAAAAGAGGTAGTAGAGTTTAATTTGGTTGAAAGTTGTCCTTATGCCTTGGAGTGAAGTGTATTGGAAAAGTATAAATATAAGCATGATTATTTTTATTATCCTTGTTTTAAACTCCTAACTTCAAAGGGTATTGATGAGGGAGGGGTTCCTAACACCTAGGAGTTTATGACAGGCCTCTGAAGTACAACTTTTGACAGACCCTAAAAATGAAAAAACATGTCTTGCCCAGGAAAATAGATTTGACCTTTTAAAATTTTTATTTTCTATTAAAATAATGCCAGTACATGGGCTTTTTTTTTTTTAATTCCTCAAATTCTATGATTTTTATAAGTCTGAAAGCACATGGCCAAGGCTGTGGCATGCATAGACAAAAGGAAAAAGCTTACCTGAATGAAGAAAGAAGTAAAATAGTGGGAAAGGAAGCAAAAGAAAAATAAAATCAAGCTGAAATCAAAGGAGGGGTAAAAATGTCAAAGGAAAAATAGGAGAGTCCCAATCTTCTTGAATATTTTATAGCGAGCTTCAGAGTAAGCTTGATCACCCAAAGGACACACCACAGGGATTAGTGTTCGAAGATGAACAACAGATGTTGGATGTCAACAGATAATATCCCAGTAGGTGAAGAGCATTTAGGGTGAAAGAAAGTAAAACATTGTTAGAGGTCTCCAGTACTTTGGGTAAATCTTTGATGAGGAATAAGTTTCTTATGCAGCTATCAGAGATTCATTGTAGCAACCCAATGGTTTTTCTAGTTAATAGGCATCTAAGTGAACATCAGAGGAAAATTAATTAGGCAATGGTCACTTATAGAACACCTATGTATATCACTGTGTGTTGACGTAAGTCCTTCCCTAAAGGAGATTATAACAGAATGGTTCATTTCTTTGAGTAAATTGGCTTGGGTGGGGAAGAATCATTGCTTTTTTTCCAGACCTGATACTTCCTCAAAACATCTTCCTGGTCATTATATTTATAAGGTGGCTGTACCCTATCTTCTCAGGGACTCTTTTTTATTCCCTTACTGTGCTTTACTGTCTTCATAGTGTTTGAAGTTTTGTATACATATTGTTTCCTTGCTCATTATCTGTCTCCCCCACCAGAATATAAGCTCCATGAAATTAGGCATGGCCTTTGTTTTCTTTATCATGGTGTACCTAGTGCTTAGAGTAGTGCCTGACACATGGCTGGAACTTTGAAATGCACCAGTGGTATTTCAGACACATGTATTTAATCTAGAACTTAAATGAAAAATAAATATGTTAAGTCACTATGATAAACAGAGAAGATAAGAAGTCAGGGAGAAGAGAAGATGGAAGAGAAAGATAATTCATAATTTACACTTCCTTCATGTTTCTTGATTTAGGGATTGAAAAAGTACCAACCCTGGGCAACTGAGTGTAGACAGTCTCTGGTCAATCTGGATGTCTTAGAGAAACCTGTATGAAGGGACAGGAAGGGCTGGAGCTACTCTTTGTATCAGGTGAGACAACTGAGCATCAGATATACCCATCAGCTCATCTCCATCTCATCTTCTTTCCTCTCCTGCTCACCACTTCCAAACAAAAACACGAAGGACTATTGTTCTACTCAGAAACTTGGACATTCACAGTTCTGCTAAAGTCATTAATCTACCCATTTTCATATATATTCTTTGACTACATACAAAGTAGTGAGCCTCCTAAAATGAAAAAAGACATAGTTTTGATTCCGCATTAACAACTAGCAAATCTCTGCTGTTGTTGTGACTGGTGAGAGTCTGTCCCTGCTTATTGTCCTCAGGGGAGGGTAAAGATCCTATTAGGATTCTCTGGTCTGTAGCTTTGTTCCTTTGCTTCAGGGCATCACTGAAAAAAAAGGGAGATCTAGGCCTTGAATCTGTTTACCTACTGTTTACTGAAAATAAGATAAAAAAGAACTGTGTTTCAAAAATGACTGCCATCTTAAAATTCTTAACAAAATTATTCTGCAAAGCATTTTACTGAGTTCTGTGTCTCCTGTTTTTTTAGTGAGCTGGTTTCTCTGCTGTGAGGGATTGGTCTGTTCACCAGTCAGATTTAAGGCCTACTGTGTGCTAGATACTGGAGAAGCAAAGATGAGGTGGATAGCACCTTTGCCCTCAAGGAGCTCACAGTCCAGTGGAGGTGAAAAACCATGGCCACAAAATAATGTGAAGAACACAGCAGTATGTATAGACAGGGCTCAGAAGTAGCTTGGAAAAGGAATGGTTATTTCTCTGAAGAATGAATGGAATAAAGAGCATGGGGAGGTGATCCGAGCCAAGGATCATTACCTTTTGGAAAAGAAGAGCTACTTGAATCTCTTCTGAGTCTTGAGTTCACTGAGACATTAGGGATAAAGGCACCACTCTGGAAGGATGGATGGCAGGACTGGTTGGTAGTGGAGAGCTTGTGAATTGGTTCCAAGTTTAGCCCTGTATCCAAATGTTGAGGTTGTGGAGACCACATTGCTTTACCATTCAGAGTCTGTTGGGAGATGAATCTAGCCTGCTGCAGTTTTCAAAAAAATAAATCTAATCCATTTGAAGAAATATCCTTTAACCTGACACTCTACTTAGTTTGCTGTTAAAAATGTTTCCTTGCAAAATGGTAATGATGAAAAGTCGTTGTTTAATGCCTTTATTTGGCGGAAGTACACCAGGGATCAGGAACGAAAAATCTGAAAAGGGGGTCAGCATAAAAGGCACTAGGAGTTAGGAACTCCTGGCACAGTGAAAAGGTATAGATGCAGAGGAAAGAGAGCAGTGACCCTAATAGTTGTTCTTTCAATCTGTGTTCCAGTAGAGAGATAGGTGGTAAGAAGACAAAAGGGGCTGGAGAAACTGTGATCAGGGTGGAGGTGGGGTACAATATCTCACATTTGCCCTTTATAAACTCTATTAAGGAGCTGCTTTTTTGAGTTCTTTCGCTTACTAGCTTTCATAGGAATGCAATGAGAATTTAACAGTGATTATCCATATGATGATTGCTTCTCAGAGTATCAGGAACATAGCAAATGTCCCAAAATATTAACTACTACTACTGCTGCTGCTGCAAGTATTAATGTTCCTAGTAAGTAGTCCCATCATTATTAAACCATCACTAACAACCCCAAAGCAGGATCTGCATCCATCAGTTTTCAGGCAAGAGGGGAAGTAGGACCTGAATGTTGTGGGATGGGGGAATCCCAGGAAGCTATGGGTTTTGCAGCAGAGGAGAAACAGCAACCCTAGTATAAAAACTAAGAGGGACATGGAGTCATGTGGCTGTTCAGCTGAGGATGTGGGCAAACTGGGCTTGAGTTAGGGAGTAAGAAAAGCAAACAAAAAGCAGATACCATAGGAAAAATTACCGGAAAGATCAAAGTAAGTAACTAGAATGACAAAGAAAAAAAAATATTTGAATTTATATTGCCAGATTATGAACAGAATCTGTGTGTCAAACTATCTTTGTTATAACTGTGACCCTCCCTTTGAGATAAGGATGTCATTGTAAATTTTTGAGGGTTCAGCACACATTGGGTTTAAATTAAATGTATAATAAATCTCTTTCTTCAATCTGAATTAACCAGTTTTTTTAGCATTTTACACTAGCTTCTTTGTTTTACAGTTTTAAAAATGGCAATACAAAGATACTAGTAATATCAGTAATATGTAATTACCTTGCTATCCTAATTTGGTTTAAGAAGTTTAAGGGTGGAGAAAGTAATGAGCTTTACATTAAAGAAGAAGGTTGATAAGATATGTTGGAGATGGGTATATGTCCATGATCCCAGAATTCTAGAATACAATAAATTATTCACTCACTTAACAAACATTGGGGTGAGCCCTGGGAAATACAGGTAAGAATGAGTCTTGAAGCACTTGCCTGTAAAGAGTTTATGGTCTGGTGAATAATGAAACATGTACAATTACAATATGATGTGGAAATAGAGCTCAATAACATGCTATTGGAACATGCTATGGGAACCCAGAAAAATATGCCTAACATGCACTGGGTGGGAAGAATGTGGGCTGAATCACCTGAACAGAAATTTTCAGGGTGGATTTAGAGGTTGAGGGTTGTAAGGATGGATGGGGATGGTTTTTAGGTTAGAAAGCTATCCGTAGTGAGCGTGTTACCTTGAGAGAATAGGTGGTTCAGTGTGGATGCGTAAAAGGGGAAATGGCAGAATATGTGGCTAGGTAGCAGCTAGATCACAAATGGATTTTTACGCTTCCGTGGCAAATTTGGGTTTACCCTATAGGTGGGGAAACACTTTGATCAGATGACATTTTACTTTAAGATTTTATTTGTGTGTGTGTGTGTGTGTGAGAGAGAGAGAGAGAGAGAGAGAGAGAACAGGCAGGGCTGAGGGGCAAAGGGAGAGGGAGGCTGAGCAGGAAGCTCAATAAGGGTCTCAAACCCAGGACCCTGAGATCATGACCTGAGCTGAAGTCAGATGTTCAACCGACTGAGCCACCCAGGTGCCCCAATCAGTTAGCATTTTAGACAGATGCTCTGGCACTGGTGTGGAGACTAGATTGAAGGTTTTGAGACTGAAGATGGGGACTTGAAGCAGAAGGCTATTTCACGGTGTAAGTGGGAGTCACAGGGCTTAAAATGGGGCAGTGATAGTGGGAATAGAGAGGAGCGGAAAGGAGAGGACTTGAGATGTAATGTGGGTGGTGATGGTGGGTGCCAGGGATAGAGAAGGGAATCTGTGATCATGTTCTGAATTCTCTTAGGCATTAAGTAAATGGGGATGCTAATCACCAATTTAGAAGACCCAAGTAAGGTAAGGGTGAGGGGCATTCTTTGGAATATACCGCATTCTTTGAATAAAGGCCTGTAAAAGGATTGGGTAAAATGCTTGCTCCGTGCTTCGCAATATCTCTTCTCCTAGACTTTGTGCACTGGCAATGTCATCCCTCATTCTTCTGCAAATTCAAGAGGTATATATTCTTCTAGGTCCAACACAAATTCCAGTGTTTTCAGAAAGCTTTCTCTAATTCTTCACCAGACAAAAATAATCCATTCACTGTTTTACTAATATAGCTCTTTTCTTCTGAGAAGAAATACAGGATTGTTTTAAGAATGTAGGTTCTAGAGCCAGACTGTGTAGGCTTAATCTTGCCTCTACCACATCTGAGTTGTGTGATCTAACCACTCTCTGCTACCATTTTCTCATTTGTAAAAGGAGGTAATAGTAGCACCTCCCTTGCAAACTTATTTGAGTATTAAACAAGTTCACTTAGATAAAGCAACTCAAACAATGTCATGCACATAGTAAGTGCTCAATAAATATTGGCTGTTATTATCCTACCTCTTCTGGTACTAAACTCTTCCTACATTGTATTGCAGTTACTTATTGCAAATGTCCCTGATGAGACTGCCAACTCTTTGAAGGTAGAAGTCATCTTTTGAATTGCTTGCTGAATTCAGCAGCAATCGTAATGCCTAACATAACAGATATTTATTGATCCACTGAACTGTTCTGATTACAGATATATTTTGATTATGGAATTTTCTTGTTAAGGGCAAGCCATACCTTTCAACCTATTTTTTTCCTGGAGCTTAAAGCATCGGCCTAGTGTTTTAAACAATTTGAGAGTTTATAGTTGATGGTTAAGACATGTTGTCATTCATATTTATGGTTTCCTTGCTGCTGTATATTTGGTCAGTAATGCAACCACCAATTATTTTCATTTTTCTAGTGGGAAACATGATCTTCTTTATGACTTGGTTTCCAGGAATGGTGAAAATTGAGGACTATTTGTGCTTTTCCAAAGAATATTAACATATATCATCTCAGATCTCATAATTTCTTAGTTTTCCTACCTATCTCACTGGTACAAAGAGGGACTTGTTACACAACTGTCTACCCACATAATAATTCTGTGGTCTAATAATTCTAGACCATATTTTCTCAATTTAGTGGTGAGTGTATATATATATGAGTCTGTATATCTGGCCTGTAATTTTATTTTTTTGTAGTGTCCTTGTCTGGCTGCAGTATTGGGGTAACATTAGTTTTATAAAGTGAGTTTGGAAGTGCTCCTTCTTATTCATTTTTTGGAAGAGTCTAAGAAGGATTGGTAATAATTATTCTTTCAGTATATGGTAGAATTTGCCAGTGAACCCATCCAGTCCTGGGCTTTTATTTGTTGGGAGAAATTTTCATGACTGATTCAATCTCTTTGCTCAATACTGGTCCGTTCAACTTTTCTCTTAACTCATGGTTCAGCCTTGATAAGCTGTATGTTTCTAGGAATTTATCCATTTCTTCTAAGTCATCTAATTTTTTGGTACATAATTGTTCATCATATCTTTTGTATTTCTGTGGTATTAGTTATAATGTCTCCTTTTTCACTTATAATTTTATTAATTTGAGTCAACTCCTTTTTCTTAGTCTAGCTAAAGGTTTGTCAAGATAGTTCTTTTAAAAAAACTGACTCTTAGTTTTGTTGATTTTTCTATTGCCTTACTAGTTTCTATTTCACTTATTTCTCCTCTAATCTTTATTTCCTTCCTTCTACTAGTGTTGGGCTTAGTTTGCTTTTTATCTCGCTCCTAGAGGTGTAAGGTTAGGTTGTTTATTTGAAATAGTTTTTTAAAATTTTTAGCTTTTCAAATTTTTATTTAACTTCTAATTAGTTAACACATAGTGTAATTTTTGTTTCAGGAGTAGAATTTAGTGATTATTGCTTACATATATCACCCACTCCTCATCATCATAAGTGCCCTCCTTAATACCCATCGCCCAATTAGCCCATCCTCCACCTATGTCCCTCCATCTACCCTCAGTTTGCTCTCTATCATTAAGAGTCTCTTATAGTTTACCTCTCTCTCTCTCTCTCCTTTCCTTCCCATATGTTCATCTGTTTTGTTTCTTAAATTCAGCATATGAGTGAGATCCTATGGTATTTGTCTTCCTCTGGCTGACTTCTTTCACTTAGCATAGTACACTCTAGCTTCATTCATATTGTTGCAAATGGCATTATTTCATTCTTTTTGATGGCTGACTAATATTCCATCATACACAACACACACATGCGTGCGCACACACACACACACACACAAATACACACCTGATATCATATTTATCCATTCATGCATCTCATGCATCAGTAGACATTTGGGCTCTTTCCATAGTTTGGCTATTGTTGATAATGCTGCTATAAATATCAGGGTGCACGTACCCCTTTGAATCTGTATTTTTTTTGTTCTTTGGGTAAATACCTAGTAGTGCAATTGCTGGATGGTAGGGTAGTTTTATTTTTAACTTCTTGAATTTTTCTCCATACTGTTTTCCAGAGCGGCTGACATAGTTTGCATTCCCACCAACACTGTAAGAGGGTTCCCCTTTTTCTGCATCCTTGCCAACATCTGTTGTTTCCTGTGTTTTAATTTTAGCCATTCTGACAGGTGTGAGGTGGTATCTCATCATGGTGCTTCTTCTTTTTAAAGATTTTTTTATTTGTTTATTTTTTAGAGAGAGAGAGAGAGCAAGAGAGCGAGCACACAGGCAGGCAAAGTGGCAGGCAGAGGCAGAGAAAGAAGCAGACTCCCTGCTGAGCAAGGAGCCTGATGTGGGACTCAAACCCAGGATGCTGGGATCATGACCTGAGCTGAAGACAGCCGCTTAACCGACTGAGCCACCCAGGCGTCCCTCATCGTCATTTTGATTTGTATTTCTCTGATGTTGAGTAATGTTGAGCATCTTTTCATGAGCCTGGTATCCATGCGTATGTCTTTTTTGGAAAAAAGTCTATTTGGGTCTTCTGCCATTTCTTAACAGGATTGTTATTGGGGTGTTAAGTTTCGTAAGTTCTTTATAGATTTTGGCTACTAACCTTTATCAGATAAGTCATTTGCAAATATCTTCTGTAGGGAGACTTTCAGTTTCGTGGATTGTTTCCTTCACTGTGCAGAAGCTTTTTATCTTGATAAAGTCCCAATAGTCCATTTTTGCTTTTGTTTTGTTTGCCTTTAGCGACGTGTCTTGAAAAAAGTTGCTATGACCAGGGTCAAAGAGATTTCCGCCTGTGTTCTGCTCTAGGATTTTGATGGCTTCCTCTCTTTCATTTAGGTCTTTCATCCATTTTGAATTTATTTTTGTGTATGGTGTAAGAAAGTGGTTCAGTTTCATTTTTCTGCATGTTGCTGTCCAGTTTTCTCACAGCATTTGTTGAAGACTTTCTTTTTTCCATTGGCTATTCTTTCCTGATTTGTTGAAGATTAGTTGGTCATAAAGTTGTGGGTCCATTTCTGGATTCTCTATTCTGTTCCATTGATCAATGTGTCTGTTTTTGTGCCAACACCACCATACTGTCTTGATAACTACAACTTTGTAATAGAGCTGGAAGTCTGGAATTGTGATGCTTCCAGCTTTGCTTTTCCTTTTCAGAATTGCTTTGGCTATTCAGGGTCTTTTCTGGCCCCATGCAAATCTTAGGATTGTTCATTCTAGCTCTGTGACAAATGCTGGTGGTATTTTGATAGGAATGGCATTAAATGTGTAGATTGCTTTGGGTAGTGTAGACATTTTAACAACGTTTGTTCTTCCAATCTGTGAGGATGAAATACTTTTCCATTTCTTTGTGTCCTCTTTAATTTCTTTCATAAGTGTTTTTATAATTTTCAGAGTACAGATCTTTTACCTCTTTGTTTAGGTTTATTCCTAAGTATCTTATAGTTTCTGATGCAGTTGTAAATGGGATAGATTCCTTGATTTCTTTTTCTGCTGTTTCATTATTGGTGTATAGAAATGCAACAGATTTCTGTACATTGATTTTATATCCTGTGACTTTACTGAATTCATACATTAATTAGTTCTAGCAATTGTTTGGTGAAGTATTTTGGGTTTTCTACACAATGTACCATGTCATTTGCAAACAATGAAAGTTTGACTTCTTTCTTGCTTATTTGTATGCCTTTTATTTCTATTTGTTGTCTGATTCCTGAGGCTGAGGCTTTCAATACTATGTAAAGTAGTAATGGTGAGAGTGGACATCCTTGTCTTGTTCCTGATTGTAGAGGAAAAGCTCTCAGTTTTTCCCCATTGAGGATGATATTAGCTGTGGGTCTTTCATATATGGCCTTTATGACATTGAGGTATATCCCATCATCCTACTCTGTTGAGGTTTTTTTTTTTTTTAAATCAAGAAGGGATGCTGTATTTTGTCAAATGCTTTTTCTGCATCTATTGCCAGGATTCTATAGTTCTTATCCTTTCTTTTATTAATGTGGTGTATCCCATTGGTTGATTTATGAATACTGAATGACCCCTGCAGCCCATGAATAAATCCCACTTGATCATGGTGAATAATTCTTTTAATGTACGGTTGAATTCAATTTGCTAGTATCTTGTTGAAAATTTTTACATCCATGTTCATCATAGTATATTGGCCTGTAAGTCTCCTTCTTAGTGGGGTCTTTTGTTTTGAAATCAAGTAATGCTGTTTTTTTCTTAATGTAGGTTTTTTTTTTTTTAAGATTTTATTTATCCATTTGACAGACAGAGATCACAAGTAGGCAGAGAGGCAGGCAGAGAGAGAGGAAGGGAAGCAGGCTTCCTGCTGAGCAGAGAGCCCGATGCAGGCCTCTATCCCAGGACTCTGGGATCATGACCTGAGCCGAAGGCAGAGGCTTTAACCCACTGAGCCACCCAGGTGCCCTTAATGTAGGTGTTTATCACTATAAATTTCTCTCTTAGGACTGCTTTGGTGCACCCCATAAGCTTTGGTATGTCATGTTTCCATTTTCATTTGTCTCAAGATATTTTTTTTATTTCCCTTTGATTTCTTCTTTGACCCATTAGTTGTTTAGTGTTTGATGTTTAATTTCTACATATTTGTGAATTTTCCAATTTTCTTCTTGTTATTAATTTCAAGTTTCATACTATTGTGGTCAGAAAAGATACTTGAAAAAAAAGAAAAGATACTTGCTGTGATTTCAACCTTCCTACTTTGGTTAAAACATGTTTTATGACCTAACATATGGTTTATCCTAGAGAAAGATCCATGTGTATTTGAGCAAAATGTGTATAAGCTGTAGGACAGAATCTTCCATATATGTTAGATCCATTTGGTCTAAAGTGTAGTTCAGGTTCATTATTTTCTTACTGATTTTTTGTCTCTGTGAGCTATCTATCCTATTTTTGAGAGTGGGGTATTAAAGTCTCTGACTATAATTGCATTGCTTTTTTTGCCTACAGATCTGTTAAGAATTGTCTAATATATTTAGATGCTTCTATACTAGGTGTGTTCATATTTTAAATTGTACATCCTCTTAATGAACTGACCACTTTATCATTATATAATGACCTTCTCTGTCTCTTGTTACAGCTTTTTACTTTATTTTGTCTGATATAAGTAAAGCTATCCCTGCTCTCTTTTGGTTTACATTTGCACTGAATACTTTTTTTCATCCATTCACTTTCAGCCTATGAGTACTGTGAAAGTTTAAATGAGTCTCTTGTTGGCAGCATATAGTTGGGTCTTGGTTTTTGTTTGTTTGTTTAGATCCATTCAACTACTCTATATCTTTTAATTGGAGAATTTAAGCATTTGCATTTAGAATAATTATTGATAGATACGGAGTTACTATCATCATTTTGTTAACTGCTTTCTTTTTTTTTTTTTAATTTTTCTTTTCAGCGTAACAGTATTCATTGTTTTTGCACCACACCCAGTGCTCCATGCAATCCGTGCCCTCTCTAATACCCACCACCTGGTTCCCCCAACCTCCCATTCCCCACCTTCAAAACCCTCAGATTGTTTTTCAGAGTCCATAGTCTGTCATGGTTCACCTCCCCTTCCAATTTCCCTCAACTCCCTTCTCCTCTCCATCTCCCCTTGTCCTCCATGCTATTTGTTATGCTCCACAAAGAAGTGAAACCATATGAAAATTGACTCTCTCTGCTTGACTTAATTCACTCAGCATAATCTCTTCCAGTCCTGTTCATGTTGCTACAAAACTTGGGTATTCATCCTTTCTGATGGAGGCATAATACTCCATAGTGTATATGGACCACATCTTCCTTATCCATTTGTCCGTTGAAGGGCATCTTGGTTCTTTCCACAGTTTGGCGACCGTGGCCATTGCTGCTATAAACATTGGGGTTCAGATGGCCCTTCTTTTCACTACATCTGTATCTTTGGGGTACATACCCAGTAGTGCAATTGCAGGGTCATAGGGAAGCTCTATTTTTAATTTCTTGAGGAATCTCCACACTGTTCTCCAAAGTGGCTGCACCAACTTGCATTCCCACCAACAGTGTAAGAGGGTTCCCCTTTCTCCACATCCTCTCCAACACATGTTGTTTCCTGTCTTGCTAATTTTGGCCATTCTAACTGGTGTAAGGTGGTATTCTGACTGTTTTGTTGTACCTTTGTTCCTTTCTTACTCTCTCGCTGTCTTTCTTTGTGAATTGATGCTTTTTTGTAGTGTTATGCTTTGATTCATTTTGATTTGCTTTGATTCATTTTCTTTATCATTTGTGTTTCTATTACATTCATTTACTTTGTGATTACCATAGTGTTTTCATAATACATCTTATAGTTATAATGCTCTATCTTAAGCTGACAGCTTAGCTTCAATTGCATAAAAAGTTCTCAATGTTTACTTGCCACTACCCCATTTTATGTTGTTGATGTCATAATTTACATCTTTTTATATTACATATCCATTAACAAAATATTGTAGCTATAATTATCTCATCACTTTTCTCTTTTAACCTGTACTCTAGGGTTTGAAGTGATTTATACAATACCATTACAGTATCAGAGTATTAGAAAGTCTTTACCTTTGTTTCTGGAGGACAACTTTGCCATGTGAATTATTCTTGGTTGGCAGTTTCTTTTCTTTTTTCTTTTTTTTTTAATACTTTGAGTATATTATCCCATTCTGTTCTGACCTCCAAGATTTCCACTGAGAAATCTGATGATGACCTTATTGGGGTTCTCTCATATGGGATGAGTCTGTTTTTCCTTGGCTGCTTTTGAAATTCTTTCTTTGTCTTTGGTTTCTGAGTTTTTTGTTTTGTTTGTTTAAATAATACATCTCAGTAAAGAACATTGGGTTGAATCTCTTCGGAGATCGTTAAGTTTCAAACACCTGGATGGCTCCAAATGTCTCTTAACTTCTCTGCCATTTTAAGTTTTTAAGTATGCTTTCCTTTCTTTCCTTCTTTCTTTTTCTTTCTTTCTTTCTTTCTTTCTTTCTTTCTTTCTTTTTCTTTCAGGTATGCTTGCCTGCCTTCATTCCTTCCCCCTTCCCTTTTCTTTCTTTCTTTCTTTCTTTTTCTTTCTTTCTTTCTCACTTTCTCCCTCCTTCCCTTTTTCTTCCTTCCTTCCTTTCTTCCTTCCTTCCTCTTTCTTTCTCTTTCTTTCTTTCTTTCTGTCTGTCTGTCTGTCTTTCTAGCTTCTCCTCTGTCATTCTGTATCAACCACCAAGATAGGTCAGGCAAGAACTACAGTTTCAAGCCACCAACAGACCCCTGTATTTGTGTCTGTTTGTAGGGTCACATGAAGCCAGGAAGCTGAATATGGCTGTGGAGCTACAGGCTTTCCTCTAAGGTCTGAGGAAGACCACCCAACAGCAGGGGAAACTGAGGCTGAAGTCCAAATGCAGGAGGTCTTGAAGAGCACTCAGACACATGGGAAACTGACAGAGAGGTGTATGATGCTTGTTAATTTGGAGCAGGTCAGATGATCTGTCTTGCTGTGGCTACCTCCTTGAATTTAAGGGAGCTTCCTTTTCATGGTCTTATTTTCTGCAGGAAACAGCTTTTCTGGAGATAAGCCTCTGAAGGTTATGTTAGGGCAATGATCATAGGTATTTGGTGTCAACCATCATTTCCTGATATACCATGCATTCTTCAGAAACCCCTTTTTCTACTTTCTAAAGTTGTCATATTTACCTACGAGCTGGAAACTTCTTTCTTTCTACCTCTCTTTCTTCCTCCCTCCCTCCCTCTATCTCCCTCCCTCTCTTTCTTCCTTCCTTCCTCAGAGAGAGAAAGCACAGAAGCAGGGCTAGTGGTAGGCAGAAGGAGAAGGAGGATCTCTGCTGAGCAAGGAGCCTCATGTGGAACAAGTGGAAATGCTTTTCTACCCATTCTTAATAGAAATATGTGTTAAGAGAGGGTAAATGGTTCTAATCCTATATTTATTTACATGAACTTTAGTCTATTGATTTTAGAGTGTCTCTTTTGATGGCCTTTCTCTTGTGTTTTTTGCTTTTCCTTGACTATCTGGGGGGATTGTTGAGGTTACTAAATAAATGATTTCCAGGTAAATGACCTGTTATGTCTCTGAAACTGTTATCAAAATGATTTGCGCCAGTGTTTTTCTAGGAATATACATCAAATTTTTATGTTTTTAAGAGCATCTCTGGTTTCTTTAAAAGTAAATACTATTTAACACTATCAACACCTTCATCTTTCTCTTCACTCTTTTTGGAGTTTTTAACTGTGGAGGTTAGTGACACTGATTATCATTTTTTAAAAAGATTTTTATTTATTTATCTGAGAGAGAGAGAGAGAGAGAGAATGAGAGGGGAGAAGGTCAGAGGGAGACGCAAACTCCCCACGGAGCTGGGAGCCCGATGTGGCTCAATGCTGGGACTATGGGATCATGACCTGTGCCGAAGGCAGTTGCCCAACCAACTGAGCCACCCAGGCAGCTCTGATTATAATTTTTTTAAATGCTCTGAAATGTAGCTTACCTTGGCATGTAGATTTTGTTTATTTTAGTAAAATAAACTGCTTAAATTTCATCTTCTTCCTTTCCTGTTTTCTTATTCCTTCTTCCATTTTCCTTCTATTAACGCTTATGTTCCTTAGACTCAACTTCTTCCCTACCTTTCCTTTCTCCATTATTTAGCTAGCACTTACTATATTCTAGGTGCTCCCTGTACAAACTTACCCTCTAGTAGGAAGGGCAAAACGTACATGAATTCCATAATGAAATCCATATGTGTTTAAGTGCTACAGGAGTTACAAACTGTGTCACATGTTCATGAGGAGAGACAATCCTACAATCCTATGATCACTACTAAGTGATCATAATAGATATTAATGTCTTAAAGACCAAGTTTCTAAAAAATATAGTTGGGAACTATCAGAATAAGGATGGTCTAGGTTGGAAAGGTAGGGTGAAGGCAAAACCTAGAGGGCCTTCAAGGTCAGACTAAGAACTAGATATCACTGGCACATCCATTCTGTGCTTAGGATGAGCCTAATATTGTGCTGGGCCATGGCCACCTTTGGGAAACAGCCATTGAGTTAATTTGAAGGGGGAAAAGGTATAATGTGGATTGAAGCCAGAGCAGAGCAGTAGGTGCTACATCTTTTTTGACCAGCAAATCCCTGACTGCATGGCCCAATGGGCAGAGCAGCCTGTTAAAAGGTAGGTAGTGTTGATCAAGTCCACACAGTTGGTGGGGTGCAGAAACTATAGGGCGGAAGGCCAGAGCAGAAATTCAGATGGATCCAGATAAGCTCAGAAGCCAGCCATATCTTTGTATCTTTTGACTTCCCTCCCATTTCTTTCCACTATATTCACTGTCATTTTTGTTTCCTTCCTGCTCTTCCTTCTCTCATCCTTTTCTCCACTCTTCTTGCTTTTTTATTTTCCACATATCATTTTGCCCTGTCCTCTCTCCTCTTCAGTCACTCTCTGCCCAACACAAAACCCCTTTCTGCTCTGTCTTGGTTTGCCCTCTAACCAGCTCTGTTCCAGGTACTTTTTTTTCTTTTCCTCTGGCTCCTGGAATGGGAAGGCATTTTCCACTATTAGGTAGATGTATGCCTACAGTTCTGGGGACCCTTCTGAAGTACCTTCCCGTCTCCTCCAAATCGCGCTCCAAAATTTCTGCTTATAGCCTGTTTCATTCTTAGCTTTAGTGGTCACTATTAGCATTCAGGTTTGGTTAATATCCATGCTGTATGAATTGTGAAATGCTCTTGGAGTGTGCCCCCTGGTTTCTGTAGCTTTTGCTAAATTGTTCTTGCTATTCTCCACTTAAAATAAATGTAACCATAGATAATACTAGCTTGATTAACTTCAAACAGCAGTTGTTCTCTACTGGGTGATTTTGTCCACCAGAGGACATTTGGCATTATCTGGAGTTTTGATTGTTACAATTGGGTATGTGGGATATTGCCATCTAATGGGTAGAGGTCAAGAATTCTGTGAAATATCCTACAATGCACAAGACAGTCCCCCCAGCCCCCAGAAGAATTATCCAGCCCAATATGTCAAAGGAGAAACCCTGATCTAAAGCTAGCTACCTGGAAGCTTGTAGCTAGGTTGAATATGGAAAAAATAACAGAATTAATCAAAACCCAATTAAATTTCAATCATTTAGGAAAAACAGTGGGGGCATCTTGAGATGGCAATTAATAAATGTGCTTGCTTTAATAACAACAAAAATAATTCTTTGTGCTCTACCTGACTGATTTTTGCTTATAAAAATTATATTTATTAGCTCTCTTGACTCAAATCAACAACCCTGAGTTTGGTAAGGGAGGTATTTTGAATATTAAGAAACGAAGGCATAGAGAATAATATGATTCTCTTTAAGACCCCAGTCAAACACAGATTTATGTATTTTCATCCAAAGCAAAAAACACAGGGCTGTTCATACAGCTTAACTGGAGCTGTACTGGCAGAAAATAAGGGCAGGAACCAAAGCCGCTGTCACAAAGAAAGGACTCTCCCAGTCCTCTATTTGGTATTTAAAAATGGGAGAGAAAAAGGCATAGCTTGAATCTGAGATAATGCTTGCCGCTTTGTGAATGCTCTTACAGTGCATTGCCTTCGAAACAAATTGGCCCTCGTCTACAAAGGTTTCTTTTTTGTACTCTCACAAACTCATTTTTAATGGCTTGTGTGGCATCAGTTGTGCCCCTGAGCTGTAATGAAGCACTCTGCAAGTCACCACACGCAAGTCAGAAATGAACCTCACGGAGAGGAAAAATGCTGGAACGTTAATAGGTTTTAATCCAAGGTAAGCAAACCTATTGAGCCACTACCATGTGCTTTTTAAATCTAAATGTCATGAAATTTTCAGCAGTTTTCTTTTGCCTGCAAATCAGTTCTGGTCCAGAGACAGCCAAGTAGGGATTAGAAGGGGAAAATCTCAAATGCACGTAACTGCCCAGGAGCACACCTTGAGGAGTTTACAAGCACAATCCAGGCAAAACAAAGAAATAATTGATGGAGCACAAGGGAAACTGGCTTCGTAGGGCAGGCATCTGAAAAGCCTGTAAGTGCAGCAGACATCTTGCAATATATTTGATCCTATCTTCAATATCTTGGGTGGAGAAAGGGTGTTGAAATCTGAGAGTCTCTGTTATATGGGTTTTCCCCTTAGGTTTTTATTTAAGTGGAAAAGCAGTGTTTGTATATTACACAGATACTAGCCAATTTATTGAGGGAGATTTAATTGCTAAACATTCTATTTTAAACTTAATTTTTCACAGTATCTTGACAGCTTTTGATGCTTAACCATACAGAATACAACAATTTCTGAATATTAAAGTAAAGCAAATTGGTTTTACAGTGGTGAGACTTTCTGTGTGTGTGGGAGTCTGGAGGCATATTTTGAATTTTCTTCCTCTAGCTGGTGGGTGACCATGAAATATAGAGAGAGATTCAAGGCCTCACCTTCAGGATCTTGGGGGTGATGGCTGCCGGTCCCACTTTCATCATGCTTCTCAATGCCTGATGTGTTAACTGCTGTAATCACTATGGGGATGTTCCTCTTCTCTCTAATGAAATGGAAAATGTGAACCTAGTCAGGGCACATCAGATTCAGTTAACATAAATTATAGAAATGTTGAGGCCATGGGGTGCCCGGGTGGCTCAGTCAGTTAAGCGTCTGCCTTTGGCTCTGGTCATGATCCCTGGGATTGAGCCCCTTGTGGGTTCCCTGCTCAGCAGGGAGCTTGCTTCTCCCTCTCCAGCTCCCCTGTGCTTGTGTTCCCTCCCTCACTGTCTCTCTGTCATAAATACATAAAATCTTAAAAAAAAAAATTAAAAAAAAAAAAGAAATGTTGAGGCCTTACAAAAGAAATTTTAAATTTTAGCCATATTTTCAAGTTTACATTTAGACATCTTCACAAAGCTTACTATACACAAGGCATGATTCCAAGGGCTTTATTACTTTATTTAATCCTGTTTTAAATGAAGAAACTGAGGCACAGGGAGGTCAAGTAATTTGCCCAAGGTCACACAGCTCAGAGCATAAGCAGAATTTGCGGACTATTTCTAGAGCTTTTGTGTACTCCTAACCATTCTACTACACTCTTCAGAGCAAGTAGCATGAATATTTAATAGTGAATTGCAGTAATTTTAGAGCTCCTTTGCTGCATTTTCTTATATAGTCTTAGAGCACAGCCAAAAGTTCTGCTATCCTCAGTCATAGTTGGGAGAGTCAGGATAGAGAATAAAATAAAGTTTAATGGGTCCTTCCTAACACCTACCATATTATAAACTTGGAGCAGTCACCTGTAGTCCCAATGACTGATTCCTATCTTGTGGCCTTGGAAAGCAAAAGAAATAGGAGGAAGATATGATTTGGAAGGTTGAGGTTCTCACACTTTGATGTGCTTATGAATCTCTCCCAGAGAACCTATTAAAATGCAAATTCTTTTTTGTAGGTCATGGGTGTATTCAAATACTCTGAATTTCCATTAAACATCTAGGGATTGCGGATGCTACTGGTCCTTGGACCATATTTTGAGACAAGTATCTAGAATCAAGCAGCAGCATCACTGTCACCTGGAAACTTGTTAGAAATACAGATTCTTTGGTTCTATTCTAGGCCTACTGAATTAGAATTTAAATTTTGACTAAATCTCCAGGTGATTTATATGTACTTTTAAAAAAAAGTAACATTTTATTGTGCATGCAATGCATGGTTTTAGAAATTTTAAAAATGCAAATACACAGAGTGAAGATCACATATAAGCCTACCACCCAGAGTGGTTTACATTTTGATGTATGTCCTTCACGAGTACATCTTGAGGTCTAATGCACAGCATAGTGATTTATAGTCAACAATGTTATAAACAAAGTTTCCAAGAGTCTAGATCTTAATTGTTCTCAATACAAAATGATAATTATGAAACATAATAGAGGTGTTAACTAATGCTACAGTGGTTATCATATTGCAATATTGATTTATATGTACTTTAATTGTTTGAGAAACACTGGTCTAGGGTATTCTTCAAATGATGAAGATAGACATAAATCATTAAATATACTTGCAAATGAATTAGCTATTGTGGGAAGGAAGACAGAGATAATATAAAGTTCTCAGTACAGATTCTATTCAAGTCTTTCAAATATCTTTTTCCTTTGTGATCACTTCAATGGCTGAAAAAACCCTTGGAATGCCCCATTAAAAGCTCATTTGCAAAAGTTTATAGAATGTTTCATTTAAGAGGGGTTATTCATCTCGAGTTGTTTCTCCTTTAGAATCTGGCTACAGCCCAAACAACTTGAACATTTAAACCCAGAAGAATTATAGGAGTCTTCCCCACCAAAGTCTCCATTTCTGGATGGCAGGAATCCTAAGTTCTGAGTCACCCGGAGAATGAGCTAAGTGCAGTCTGCGTGGATTGGGGATGGCCACCACCTTGCCCCATCCAGAGATGCTGTGGGCTTGCAATGAACACTGACCCTTCTCATACCAGCGCGCAGGCTCCTATTGGGCTGAGGAATGCAGGTCTAACGTCCTACCTCAACATGACCAGTAGTTGACTGATACTGCAGCTATTATGGGGCAGGTTTGGGGAGGTCCACCTTAGGCTGGTTGGAGTGCCAGGGGTCAGGGAACAGTGGGGACTGAGAACCCATCCCAGGGAGGTAAAGAGGTGGCCAGAGCTGGGACCACCCCAAGGCTTCAGTACTCCCAAGCATGCTCCATTGTCCCACTGAACTTCATTTACAAAACACAAAATTCAAAGATCAAATTATTGTAAGAATTTCAAGACAGTGACTGCAGAGTATTTCAGGTGCTGGAACCTTCTAACTACAGGGTCCTGTGCAACTGCACTGGTTAAATACCCATGAAACCGGCCCCGATTCTGGAAATTGGTATTTTGGTGTCTGGGGAATGTATCAGACTTGTTTGCCTTGGGTCTGTCTGAAGAGCTAAATAATATTTATGCTAATCAGAGTTTAATGCAGTGGTTCTCTAAGCATGGGCCTAGCCCAGCAGCATCAGCATCACCTATGTGTTAGAAATGCAAATTCTCAGGCCCAGCTTCAAAGCATGCAAATAGACTCTCTAGAGGTGGGGCCCAGCAACCTGTGATTTTAACAAGCCCTCCTGGTGATTCTAATGCGGGCAGAAGTTTGTTCTAATGATTCTGATCTAATAGCTCTGAAGCTTCCTGCTGAGGAAAAAATTTTTTAAATCACAAATTATTGTTGCAGAATTCTCAACAATTATTGGGAAGTGGTAGTGGCAATGAACTGTGGGTCATACGAGTATTCCCTACGCTTGCATGTCTTCTTCAAGGAGGAAAGATCTATCTTAGTGGCTGAGAGTTTCAGGGCTCCTAATGGCTATTTGGAGGTAGCAGGAGGGTTTATGTATTGAAATGCATCAGAGGATGGTAAGAGTAACAGAACTACTAGCATGATGGCTTTCTGTTGGGCTTCAGTCCCAGAATGAGAGCAATTCACATCCCAGTTCTCCTTCTAACCAACTAGTAAGATTGCGGAAGAATTATTTACCTTCTCTGAGCTCAAGGTATCTTTAGCTATAGAATGGAGATAATAGTGATAGTTACTTCCTGGGGTTCTTAGGGGGTGTAACTGAGCTAATGAGTAGAAGTTCTCATCATAGTGCCAAGAACATAGTGCTCAACAGATGGTAGTTATTACACATGGAATAAAACTATTGCATACCGATCTAATCATATGATGCAGTTATGTATTTTATATTTTAATTTGACTGGTAGTGATGATTAGTAAATATAAATTAGTCTGTTTCCATAAAGGTCAATGGAATATGTATGTATATGTGACCTATAACAATTCTTTTTCTTCCTTGAGCGTTTCCAGGATTCCACCTAGCCCATCAGAGAGTTAAATTTTCTTTTTTCCTAAAGGACTAGCAGCTTAGTTTTCCCCTAGCATTAGCTTACTTTTGTGCTGAGCATACATTATTGGATCATAGGCTTTCTTCTTCTTAGCATCCATATATTTTCTAAATCGATGATTTGCAAAGTAAAAGGGATTCCCTTAGGTAAATATTTGCTAGGCGGGTCCATCTTGCCCTGCTTTCTGAGCAGGGGCAAAGACTCCCTTTAAGCCTTGTGTTGAGGAAGAGGGTGGTATATCGATTTGCTGCCTGCTAGTTGCTCCATCATCACATCAGTTATAGGGAGAGTGGCATTATCCCTGCTCAGATTTATGTGGGCCTTTCTTTGTGTTTGGGTCTGAAAACCAACTCCAGGCTAATTGTATTCTTGAATAATAAATGAAGATCAAGGTCAGCTTGGCTCTGAACACAAGCCAATCTGAGTGTGAGTTAAATATCAAGTCCAAAAGAATTTTTTTTTTTTTTTTTTTTTTTGCAAACAAACACTGCTCTTAGATTAAAAACCAACCAAACAAACCAAAAGCAACAAAATAATAACCCAAATCCCAAATGATTCAATAGTAAAGGAATACTCTCTTTGGGGACTTTGGGTCTCAGGTGACATGCATCTGGATGCCTTTAGTGCTGCAAGACTTTTAATGTTAAGGGCTGAAAATAGTATACCCCAGCTCTCCCTGGTATCGATTTTCCTCACACTGATTTAGTGTGGGGCCTCTTGGCTTCTCTCTACCACTTCTAGCAGCTGAGCTTTCGCCCCAAAGGGCTTTATTTAATGAAATCTTGGGGCTTATACGGTAAGAAAGCTGCCCCAGGAATTGGAGTTGTAGACATCCCAATGGAGAAAACATGAAGACAAGAGTCATGTGCTAGGTCTGTCCAGAGGTTGGGATGATGATATGAAGCCCCCACTAAAGTATTTGTTTTAAAGAGAAGAGGGAGCAGCAGCCTTCAGATGACAGTTGAAAGTTAACAGAAGCTCTTGTTACTGAAAGATAAAGTGCTTACACGAAATATGTACAAAAGTTGCACTGGGAGAGGGAATCAGAGGGAAGGGAGCCACATATTAAAGAGCACTGGCTATGTACTAGAGCCTGGTTACACACAGAAATGGCCTTGGGGAGAGTTAAACAGGAAAATTTCTTTAATTTTAACTTTTTAATTTAGAACAATGTTACATTTACAGAAAAACCAGATAGTATAGAGAGTTCCCATGTACCCCACACCCAGTTCCCCTGTTATTTATGTCTGACATTACTATGATACATTTGTTATGATTAACAGACTAGTATTGAAAAATTATTAACTTTATTCAGGTATCCTCACTTGCTCATCAGGGTATTGTTTTTAAAAATAGAAATTAAGAAAAATATCATGGCAAAATGAGGACAATCATAAGTTTTTATGCTTTCAGTATATAAGATCTTTACCTCATTTGTGTCCAGGTCTTGAAAACATTTTGTATCACCATAATACTTTCAGACCCTCATGCCTCAGAAATTATGTCTTTGGTTAATTTAGCAAGACTGGACCATGCTTATCATGGCATGGGCTCCAAAGTCACCCACTAGAGTAAATGGAGTGAAAATGAGCATGAAGAACTAAAATGCATTCCTGATGCTGGCATAGACAACTTCCATGTTGTTGAAGGGCCCAGATAGGAATCTTCTGTTTGGAATTGTTGGGGTAAGAATCTGAAAGGAAGCATATTAGTTTGCTAGGACTACTCTAACAAAGTACCACAGACCGGTGGCTTCAACAAAAGAAACGTATTCATAGTCCTGGAGGCTAGAAATCTGAGATCAAGGTGTGGGGAGGGTTGTTTCTTCTAAGGTTTCTCTCTTTGACTTGCAGGTGGCCATCTTCTCCCTCTGTCTTCACATGGTCTATGCATGTCTGTGTTCTTACCTCTTCTTACACAGATGCCGGATATACTGGATTAGAGGCTACCCTAATGACTTCACTGAGCTCTAACTACATATTTAAAGTCCCTATTTCCAAATACGGACACATTCTGGGGTATCAGGAGTTGGGACTTCAACATAAAAATTTTGGAGGGATGCAATTCCGTCCATAACAGGAAAGGTAAAGGATTTGGTAAAGTAGGGGTATTTTTATCCTCCAGACTGTGGTTTCTGGGAGTCTGGAAAGACTGACATTTGGTGCTTACTTTTGGCTATTTCAGGGGATTATGAAAATGGAGAAAAATGTGAAAGACAGCACTTGACGTGTGAAGAAAACATGCTGTGTAATATGGCTTTGTTGGGAGCCCATTCCCGGAAGTTACCCACGGTGTTTGCACAGCTGTTCTGTCATTGTCCACATCAGCAGCCTGAAGGCTGATTTCCTGGTGAATTTTCACCTAATTTTCTTTGCAACTGCCTTTATAAGTGATAGTTTCATTTCTGCACTTTAAAAAATGCACCAGCCAGAATGTGGATTTATTAATTTACAATGAGAAATATAATCATCGAGGGGACTGGATACTTCAGCCTCTTGACCAGCATGCACTTTCCCTGCAGACAAATCTAAGCGGGAAGCCAAATTATCATCAGAAGGCGGCTTGGTGAGCATGGAATTAGGCCAGGGGAGTTAGTTATGAGATTTGGCATTCCTGTGCTTTTTATTCTTTACGCCAAGCAGCACTGAGCAGCACAGACTTACCACATGGGTCTGGTTGCCTCTGCCCTTGCTATTTCCTCTGACTTTTCATTGCTCCCTCTTGTCAACTCCTCATCACACAGGACCCAGCTCAGCCATCTCTTCCTCTGGAAAGCCTTAATTTCCTTGGGCAGACGCAGTCCTTCTACTTCCTTACCCCTGTAGCACTTTATGCTGTATTTTGTATCTTATGTTGTGGTTATTTATTTGCTCACCTGTCTCCTCACTGAGCTCTGAGAAACTTGAATGAAGGGACTTTTTATTGTGTACAGCACATGGCAAATGGTCAGTGTTCAATCAATACTCAACTGATTAATAGAAGTAATAATTATGATAATTTAAATTATGCTATAGTTTGTTTTCATTTTTGCTTTATAGTTTGCAAACACTTTCCAGGAAGTTGTTCATAAGGCATGATCTTTATGCTAATCTGACATAGGCAGATGAAAACACACTTATAGATATAAGATTTATCTAACTCTCAATTAATGAATTCACTTTCCACCAAGCCTACTTGTCTTTGTGACTGGAATCTTACCTCCCTTCTACCCTCCCCACCCTTGCCCATGCTTGGGCCTCCTTCTTATATCCTATTCTTCCCTTAGGATCTCATGGCCCTTTGAATGCATGGTGTTCTCCTTCTGAGGGGACTGCTCCAGCCCCATCTTACTGGGGAGAGTTCACCACTCCCCTGCTCTGTTCTCCCTTCTTCTCAGGACCCATCCCTCCTCACACATCTCCCTTCCAATTTCCAGGTCAAACTCCCCTTCCCTCAGAAATCTAGTCTTAAGAAGAAAAAATGTGACTAAATTTCACTGATATTAAGATATTAATAACCTCCTAGGGTATTTGCATCTTAAAATTTTAAGAGTGAATTCCTTATAACACAGTTCTGGAAGTGCGTTACGTCTATCCATATTGGCATCTCTCTCTCTCTCTCTCTGTCTGTATATGTGTGTGCGTGTGTGTGTTTGTGTTAACTCTATATTTGGTAAAATTCCTAGACCTTTAGAAGCCATTTCTTTATTTTTAAAAAGAAATTTCTATACTTTGCAGTCCAGATGCTCCTATGAATGAGTTCTTCAGAAGATCAGCAACTAGTCATTATAACCTTTGGGGAGACACAGCGCTTCATGGATGAATCATTAGTTCTGAGCCCAGAGAACATATCTGAAGGACCTTTTCATATCTTATAATTAAATACATTCTGCAGCTTGAAGATAAACATGCTGATCTGACAGTGAGTTAAGGAGGTTTATCAGCATTTGTGCACCTGCAGCGTTACACTAAAAGACATGACTTCATTAAAACTCACTGTGCTTGGGAGAACAATGAGGAATGGTCGTAGGTGTAAAAAAGAAAGACACTACTAGACGGTGGCTTTAAGCTCATCTTTGAAGGGATGAACTCATTCTATCTGACATGTCCAGCTGTGCAAACAGCAGCACCGAGTGAGCTGCAGTTAGCTGTACTAATATACAGGATTAGAACAGAGGCTGGACCACATATAAATGTTGTGAATGCTTAATATACTTGAATGCTATGAATGCTGCACAGAGGGGGAATGAGAGCCCCAGAAGTGACAGAAGATATTTTGCTAACTGTCATGAAAGAAGATTGTATTTTCAGGGCCTTCTAAGAACACTTTTCTTGCTAGAGACTCTTTGCCTTTTGAGGCCAATGTTTCCTAGGATGAAAAACAATACAAAACATCAATCTCTCAAAAACTCCACAGGGATATAACAAGGGTTGCCACAGTTACCATTGTTCTTTCATAAAATCTCAGAAGAGGAAACTGTGAGTGTGTGTGTGTGTGTGTGTGTGTGTGTGTGTGTTTGGACTTTACCTTCAATAACATCTCAGGTTACAGAACAGGTAGATGGGTGGTACAGATAGCCATTAGCAGTGAGACACTAAGAGTTCAGGCAACAAGGACACAGAGCCTTGGCTAGAAGACCCAGTCATGAAGGTATTAAGGAGTGGGCTGAAGGGAACAGAATTCAGGTTCTAAGACCCTTGGCAATAGATAGAAGGGTCCAGTGACAAGACAGACCTTCACCATCTGCTGACCTCATCTGAGGATGTCTCGGTGGGAATGAATTTTCTATATGCTCCCTACCCTTGGAGGAAGCTGGGTGTAGACTGAGCTGAGGTGAGCCCCTTCACAGGGTAGAAGGAGGATAGTGCAGTGGAGGGAACCCAGCAAGTTCCAAACATCTGACTCATCCCCAACTCTCTTGGCACTGCCACAGAAACTGAAGAATGAAGTCCTCACTAATTCCTCCTTTCTTATTTCCTTAAGACCTCAAAATGATAGCTATCTTTGAAACTTTTCTAAGTAGTGCAGAATATATGCAGGTTAATTTCTCTTAGGAGCTGAATACCGTGTGCTTTGCTCATATTCCAGGACCTTAACTGATTGAACCTCTTTAAGAGGTGGTCCAAATCATCACTCTTCCACATCTGATGTATATTTAATATAATATACATAAGTGATTCTAGAAGACTAGGAATACTTCTGAAAATTTCACGGTAGTCTGTAATTTTACACTTTAAAAAAAATTTTTGTCAATGTCACACAAAACTTAAGCCATCTCTTTGTTCTTTTGGTAGAACATATGGCAAGAGCTGAAACAATCTGTTTCTAAACAAAGTTTACTTAGATAAAATGTGAGCATGAGATAGAGTCAGAGATGATGGAAAGGATACAATTCCATGTTGCAAATCATCACAGTCATCTTTTTAAAAATATGGATAAATTATCTTGAGTGAACATCACATATGCATAGTTGGTGTCTAGATAAACTATATACTCTTTTAAGAATGTTATTTGCTTGGGATGCCTGGGTGGCTCAGTCTCAAGTGTCTGCCTTTGGCTCAGGTCATGATCCCAGAGTCCTAGGATCCATCTCTGCATCAGGCTCCCTGCTCAGCAGGAAGCCTGCTTCTCCCTCTCTCACTCTCACTGCTTGTGTTCCCTCTTTCGCTGTGTCTCTCTCTGTCAAATAAATAAAATCTTAAAAAAAAAGAATGTTATTTGCTGCTTTTACATCCCCATCAACCTAGCACAATACTCAGCACAGTATATAAATGTGAAACACATGTAACTAGCACAATACTTAAGTATGCTCATGAATTTCTCTAAGTCACATCACACTTAGTCAACCCCCTTGGCAATGTATCCATGCTTGTCCATTTCTTGCATCGCAGATGATACAGCTCAGGATTTATTGGCATGTTGGTCAATAAGTTACTGAAGTTAATCTCCATTCAATGAATCATCAGCAAGGGAGAGAGACAGATGACAAGTGTTCAATTTTCAGAAATCTCTTGCCCAATCTGTCTCTCTCTCTTCCTCCTTTCTTCCTAATTATTGATTTAACGTATGAGCCCCTCCTCCCAATTCTTCAGTCTGCACCTCTGGGTGTTCAGCCTTTTAAAGATATTCTCATTAGAGTCAATAATTCACCGTGGCATATTATATAGTGCCCTAAATATCTATAAAGCTGTTCTTTCATGTTGTACATCCTGGAGTGTTCAAATAATTAATTTGGCTAACTATAAAGAACAATACCTTCTATTGTGAATGGTATTAATGTACTATCCACAGAGGCACATGTATAGACGGGGCTGTGAGACAACCTCTGCAGGAGAATTTCTCAAGAGGATTTTAATGTTGGGAGTCAGGTAGTTCTGTTCTTGAATCTATGTGGATACATAAAATACAGTGTAATTGTGATGTGGAATTAGTCAATTACCAATTGACCCAAATACTTTCTTTGGGCATTTCTTCTTCCTTCTAATTTTTAAGAGTAAAAGAACCCTTAGAAATAGTTTATTTGGGCACCTGGGTAGCTCAGTGTGTTAAAGCCTCTGCCTTCAGCTCAGGTCATGATCCCAGGGTCCTGGGATGGAGCCCCACATCGGACTCTCTGCTCAGCCGGGAGCCTGCTTCCCTCTCTCTCTGCCTGCCTCTCTGCCTACTTGTGATCTCTGTCTGTCAAATAAATAAATAAAATCTTTAAAAAAAAAAGAAATAGTTTACTTAATGTCATTAAAAATACTTGCTTGAAATAAAGCATTCCAAAGACATAATACTGAGACCCAGGAAAAAATCCCAGTGTTCTGTCTCTCACATTGATTCAGAACTGTTCTGGTTTCAAAATAGATATTTGTATGAAAGTTAAAGACTTTTGATTAATTCATATTAATGAAGATGATTCATAATCTAACTTGGCTTCTTAAAAAAAGGTAATAACAATATGCACATTAACATTTTAATTATTGATAAGAAAAATGCAGACTCCAATTTAGTTTGTAGTGAATTAGTAACTAGATAAATAAAATAGTATTTTTAAATTTCTGTGGTATAATTAAGAGTCAGGGGTCCCAGATTCAGATTCCAGCTCTGCCAATAACTAACTAGGTAACTTTGAGTAAATCACTGAACTTAACCTAGGCTCAGTTTTCTCAATCCTATAGAGATGAGTTCCTTCCAGTGCTAGTATTCTATATTTCTGTTTATGACAATCACTTAGATACTCAATGAATGAAACACTCACTAAATTGGAGTAGAAAAACTCAACAGCCATCATTTTTTTTTCTTGAATAAATCCTTCAGGTAGGAGATATTTATGGAGCCAAGAGATGTATGAATTATTGTCAAAATATTTTTATTTCCTTGTGCAGAGTGGTTCTTAGGCTAATACTCTTGCTTTATAGGAAACTGACTCAGGAAACCCAAGCTAGAATGTAGATCTATTCATTTTAGGTCACAGTGTGAAAATTTCTATTGGAAAGCTGGGAAGAGTTCTTTTTTATATTTTTCCAGCTTTACTGAGATATAATTGATAAATATTGTGTAAGTTTAAAGTGTATAACCTATATATTACAAAATTATTACCATAGTGATAGCTGGCACCTCCATTACCTCATGTAATTGCCATTTCTTTTCTGTGGTAAGAACATTTAAGATCTAGTCTCTTAGCAACTTTCAAGTATTGAATATGGTAATATTAATAATAGTATTATATATAATGTAATATATAATATATATAATAATAATATTAACTATAATCACCATGCTGTACATTAGATCTCCAGAACTTACTCATTTTATAACTGGAGTTTATATCCTTTGACTAGCATCTCCCAATTTCTCCTACCCCAAGCCCCTGGCAATCAATTTCTTACTCTGTTTCTAGGAGTTCAACTTTCACATATAAATGAGATCATACAGTATTTGTCTTTCTATGACTTATTTCATTTAGCATAATGCCCTCAAGATCCATCCTTGTTGTTGCAAAGACAGGATTTCCTTCTTTCTTATGGATGAGTATTATTCCATCGTGTGTATATTTATCCACTCATCCACTGACAGACTTGTAGGTTGTTTCCATACATTGGCTATTGTGAATAATGCTGCAGTGAACATATGAGTGCAGATATCTTTTTATCCTATTTTCATTTCCTTTGGATATATGCCAAGAATAAAGACTGATGGATTATATATTAGTTCAATTTTTAATTTTTGAGTGATCTTCATACTGTTTTCTACAGTGGCTGTGGCAGTTTACAACCCCACCAATAGTGCAAAACTGTTGCTGGGAGCAGTTCTTCAGTCAAAAGTACAGACCCGGAATCACAGTAGCCACAAATTTTAGCCACACAAACTAGAAGAGCAGACGGTAAGCTGGTGGACAAAAGATACTGCCTTAGAGATCAGAAACACCAAAGTACACTATGCCTAACCACCGATATCCCCACCTGGTAACTCAAGCCACACCTCTTTGCTCCATCCTTGGATGACATCTTGAATGAAAGCAAAGGACTGAAAAAGTCTAAAAAATCTGAGACTGAACTTTATTTCCTGGAGAGAAACTAAGCACTACTTCAACCAGATTAGACATATGTTTTTCTTTCCTGCCATCCAGCAGGAAGCAAAGAATTACTAGGTTATAGAGAAAATAGAACAGGTTGCATTTCTAAATTTTTTGCACATCCAAGTGTGTTAAATTTGAGTCCCTACTACACATGATTCCCTGCTATGGCATAATCAATGATATAAAGACTGTATTTTACAGACTAAACATTCCTCCAAATTTAACATTGGAATCCTAAAAAAGAAAGACAATATTTCTCACACATTTTTATCAAATTTGTTACTAAAAGTCCTTTGTCTCCAGGCATATAAATCTGGGGACTATTCCTAAGAACCCAATTGGCACAACTTTTTGGAGTTAATAAAATTGTGTTCCCACTGGTTTCCGTTGCTGTTTTGTGCACAATTTCCCACTGAGTATTTGATGAATTTCTATTCCCCATTTTTTTTTTTTTTTTGTGAGTATGCTGAGGATCCATGTCTTGTCACAGGGAGGAAGATGATTTCCTCTGATAACATTCCCCTGGCACCTGAGGAGCTTATCACAACCCTTTATTTGGTTGTTTCTGTTATGTTGGCATGGGTCCAGAGCACTGGGAAAGAAAGGGTTGTGCTTTTATAAGGAACATTTTATTCCCTCTTGGGAAAAGTGAATATGACTCAATGTCAGGAAGAGAAATTCTTCATACAGATAAAGAGAATGAACATCTGCCTACCTCTTTTAATAGTAATAACACATTTAATGGTCCTTTTGTATTCTGTTTTCTTGGGGAACTCATATTATTTTAGAAAAACTGATTTCTTGAAACCAGATCTTCTCTGGCCTTTTTGTAAAGAGGGACTATTTTGTTCTTCCAAATGACCTATGAGGTAGGGAGGGCCGAAATGTTAAGGTCCAGTTCAGCATGGTGGAAGGTTGGTGGAAGGAAGATTTCTGAAATAAAGGTCCTGAGTTGGGTGTGCAAGCTGAACTTTCTTCTTGTTTAAGAAGTTGATAGGGGGATTTCATTGATTCCAATTCAGCAGTTCCTATAGGATCCAAGGACATCCCTACCCACCACATGAGGGGCAGTAGCACAGTTTGCCTTAACTTTTCCTCTGTAAAAAACATATGCTTTCCAATGATCAAGGTAGATAATTTTTTTTTGCTCCCCGTTTTCTCCAGATGCCTACACCCTGAATGAAGATGCTTCATGTTGCAGAGATTACTACCTATCCTCTAAAAGCTTTTTCTACATCATCTACCTTCCTTAGTAATTGAGCTCTCAATTTCTTTCGGAGAGGGCATACCACCCCAGAATACATATTATAACCCCCAACCTCCCTTATGGTTATACGTGGCCACCTGATTCTGTTCTGGCCAATGGAATATAAATGGATAAACAACTTTTAGATATTGTTCTTAATATTCAATGCAAGAAGAAATATTTCTGCCCTCTGTCATCCTTTTTACTGCCTGGAATATGGATGAAATGGTGGAAGTTCCAGCAGTTTTCATGGATCATAATCTTGGGAATGGAAGCCATACATGCAGAACAACAGTAAAAGAGGCTAGACATCCTGACACCATGGAGCTCCCATATTATCTCTGGACCATCCATCTATGGACTTCTACACCACAGAGAAATAAACAGCCATATTGTTTAATCCAGTTTTGGTTTTTTTTTTTATCTGAATTCTAGTTATCACCTAATTTTAACTGATACAGTCCTCCCAAGCCTTTATTCAGCTATCAACCATAATTCTATTGTACGAAAGAAGACATACTTGTTTTCTACAACGGATAAATTCCTGAACTTTTTTTGGGTAAATTTGAAGATATTTAAAATGTAATAATAGGGGTTATAGTTTAAAAAAACTGTATAGTAAGTTCTTTTATAAAGTATTTACACTTTTTTGTTATAGAAATATTTAATGTTCTAAATCTTGAAACAGAAAAATGCAACATTAGTGGCACTACTGGTAAGATCTAAATAAGGTCTAGTGTGGTTAATAATATTGCACTAATGTTCTTTCTTTAGTTTTTATCATTGTACTATGGATTTGTAGGACATTCACAGTAGGAGAAACTAGTTAAAGGTCATGGAGAAATTTGGTACATCCTTCCTTTTTTGGTGGTAAAAATATATATAACATACAATTTATCATTTAAACCATTTTTAAATGTATAGTTCTGTGGCATTAGTGTATTCATATTATTCTGCAACTATCACTATCATCCATCTCTAGACTTTCATCTTCCTAACTGAAGGTCTGCACTCATTAAACACTAACTCCTCCTTCTCCCCCATTCCTTCAGCCCCAGCAACTACCATTCCACTTTCTGTATCTATGAATTTGACTACTTTAGATACCTCACATGATTACAATTATACAGTATTTGCTAGTGGCTCATTTCATTTCATTTAAAATGTCTTTAAGATTTATCCATGTTGTGGCATGTATCAGGATTTCATTTCTTTTTAAGGCAGAATAATAATCCATTGTTTTCATGTTTTTGAAAAAGTTGTGATCATATTGCATGTAATGATATACAACTGTAGTTTATTTTTTTCACCTAACAGAATCCTTTCCCAAATTATTAATTTCTCCTAAACATGATTTTAATGGCTGTATAGTATTCCATTCTATGCTAGCCATTTCCCACATTAAAAAATTTTTTTTTAAATTTAATTTTATTTTTTTGGGGGCACCTGGGTGGCTCAGTGGGTTGAGCTGCTGCCTTCGGCTCAGGTCATGATCTCAGGGTCCTGGGATCGAGTCCCGCATCGGGCTCTCTGCTCAGCAGGGAGCCTGCTTCCCTCTCTCTCTCTCTCTCTCTCTGCCTGCCTCTCCATCTACTTGTGATCTCTCTCTCTGTCAAATAAATAAATAAAATCTTTAAAAAAAAATTTAATTTTATTTTTAGAGAGAGAGGGCATGAATGGGGTGGGAGGCAAGAGAGAAAGAGAGAATCCCAAGGAGGCTCCACGCACAGCCCAGAGCCTGATGCAGGGCTTGATCTCCCTACCCTGAGATCAGGACCTGAGCCAAAATCAAAAGTTGATGCTTAACCCACTGAGCCACCCAGGTGCCCCATTTCCCACATTTTAATTTTTTATTTAGAACATTTCCTGTTTTTCACTTTATGAAAAAGTGAAAGACCTTTGCAGACCAATTTTAGCATATAATAATTTTGGATCCATTCTAAATTATAAATTGTTCCATGTCCTCTATTTATCTCTTGAGGATCCTATTGTTTTTCTTACTAATTTATATAACTAAGATAGAAACCCTTTAATATAACAAAACAAATTTTTATCATTCATGCTCACATGATTATAGACATACTTGCATTCTAAAACAAAAAGATAACTGTGTATTATAATAAAATGAATCATCTCATGATCTCAATGGAAAATTTTGGCCTTATGTGCATTGGGTATTAGTAAGTGGATTTAATTTTTTTTTAAGATTTTATTTATTTATTTGACAGATAGAGATCACAAGTAGGCAGAGAGGCAGGCAGAGAGAGAGAGAGGAGGAAGCAGGCTCCCTGCCGAGCAGAGAGCCCGACGCGAGGCTCGATCCCAGGACCCTGGGACCATGACCTGAGCTGAAGGCAGAGGCTTTAACCCACTGAGCCACCCAGGTGCCCCATGGATTTAATTTTTTACTTAAAAAAACAAGTAGTTAATAATATTGAGTATCATAACTTTAATGTTTTAAAATATCTGTATATAGCATGTACCATAACACCCTTTTTAGCCAAGACTAATTTCTTTTATCAAGGATGAAGATTTAAGAAAACTGGAAAGGGAAGCTCTCCTGCTCTGGAGCCAGTTATTCTGAAATCTTAAATGTTATTGTTTCAAAATGTTTCTCTTTTCAGTTGAACAGAGAGGTCTAAAAGAAGATTAAAAAAGCATAAAATTCTTCACTCTTGAGCCTTTGAAACTGACAATTTCTATTGAAAAAAATTTTAAATATGTGCACACCACAGATAAAAGAAACAGTTTTTGAGTGGAATTGGATCTTTCGAATGCAATGAAATGTTTAAAAGTTTAAGCTATTGTTAGAAAAATTTCCCCAAATGGAGGGCAAGGAGAATAATTGTGGAACTAATAAGCTACATGTGAGGGTAAAAAGAAGAGGGACCAACTGGACGCTTCTTTGGGAAGCTGATTGCAACTCCAATTCCAGATGAGTGTATCCAGAGGGGACTCTAACTCCAGCTGCTCAAGGACACATAACTCAATGAAGTTAATCATCATGGTGATTTTTTTATTTTGTTTGCATATTTAGGCTTTACCTTGTGTATTGGTTTAAGACTCCTTTCTTGATAGAGTATCATTTTTCTCCCTTTTTTGAAGTAACAAGATCTAAGAAAATTTCCCCCCACCCCCCCAATATCAACATTTTAATCCTAGGTCAGCTTCTGGGGAATTATATCTGGATTTAAGCACACCATTTTGGAGGGGTGCCTGACTGGCTTAGTTGATAGAGCATGCAACTCTTGATCTTGGGATTGTGAGTTCAAGCCCCATGTTGGAAGTAGACATTACTTTAAGAAAAAAAGTATACCATTTTGGAGTTTCAAAAATATGTTTTTTATTATTTTAGATTTTATTTATTTGTGAGAGAGAGAGAGCATGCACAAGTAGGGAGAGTGGCAGGCAGAGGGAGAAGCACATTCCCCATTGAGCAAGGAGCCTGATGTGGGACTCAATCCCAGGACCCTGAGATCATGATCTGAGCTGAAGGCAGACGCTTAACTGACTGAACCACCCAGGTGTCCCTCAAAAATATGTTTGAAATAATATTGAACTATAGTACTAAAATTGAAAAATGTACAATGAACAATTTTTAAAACTTATGACACCAGTAGTAGTTCAGTAGTTCACCAAAGACACATGGAGAAAAATTTCTTTAATACAATAGGCTCTCAGCAGAAGACTTTTAGGAGATCAGAGGTGGGTACTGACCTAAAATAATATTAATAAAGTCCTTTTAAATTAAAAAAAAGATTTATCCATTTATTGTAGACAAAGAGAGCATGAGTTGGGGGAGATGCAGAATCAGAGTGAGAGGGAGAGAGGCAGACTCCCCGCCAAACATGGAATCCCACATAGGACTTAATCCCACAACTGTGAGATCATGACCTGAGCCAAAATCACTTTTATGAATGAACACAGCTGGTACTATGAGTGAGATTAGGAGTTTCTAAGTGAGACTGGGGACACGAAGAGTGTCCTTGAGAAAATGTTATTTCAGCTGAGGCCTCTGAATGAGAAGGGCTTAGACACACAGAGTCAAGGGGTGAATGATCTTGGCAAAGGGAGTAGCTTGTTCCAAAGGTGCTGGGGCAGAAATGAACTTGTCTGCTTTGAGAATCCTATGCTGGGAGCTTAGAGAGTGAGGGTAAGAATATGGGAGCTGAGGCTGGAGAAAGGCAGGGCCAGAGCATGCAGGGCCTGGGAGGCCACATATTGTCAATGCAGGGAAGTCAGTGAAGACTCTACAGAGAACCTACAAGATCTTTAAGTATGACTGGAAAGATCCGTCCAGCTGCTACTCAGTAGAGGAAAGGCCAATAGAATTGGGAGGACCAGAGGGGAGACCACCACAGCAGGTCAGGTGGGAGATGGAGAATGCTCAAATTGGGTATGAGCAGTGGGGAGAGAAAGACATGGCTTGATCAGAAATGTGTTTCGGAGGTAGAACTGACAGCACTAGATGATGGGGGTAGAAATGAGGGCAAGAGATGTCAGGTTTCAGGGATAACACAATGACAGATACATGCACAGGGAATTTCTGGACCACTGAGGTATAATCAACCCAGACTGAGGTAGAACAGAGAGAGTGTCAGAAAAAGCTTGCTGAGTTGAGTCGTAGAGAACTAGTCAGAGTTAGCCAGGCAAGGAGAGAGGGTATGAGTGAGGTGGTAAAACTTCCAGGTAGAGAGGGCACTTGGCAAAGGTAGGGAAGGGAATGTGTAGTGTGTGTGTGTGTGTGTGTGTGTGTGTGTGCGCGCGCGCACCATAAATGGATGTGGTTTTGTTGAATTATGAACTGTGAGACATGGAGAGATGTGAAAGAGAGTCAGGAGAGCAGGCCAAAGACAGATCTTGGAGGGTCTTGTGGGACACTTTAGGAGTTTGCATGCATGAGAAGGCATGGTTTTAAGCAGGAACATAACCTTTTTGTAATTTACAGAGAGAACTGTAGCTATTTTGGAGGAGGTTGCAACCTCCTATAAACCAGGCTTGAATTGGCATAATTATGACACCAAAGGTGGCTGGAGCGGATACACTCAAGAAATGTAAAGGTAAAAAGTAAAATTGACAGACTTTGTTGACCTATCATTTATGGCAGATGGAGAAGAAAAGGGAGTCAAGGTTGAAGCTGAGGTCTCTAGCTTGAGTGGCTGGATGGAGAACGCAGGTCTGGAAAGTTTTGGGGTATGTGTGTAGGGGTAGAAGCATGATAAGTTCAGTATCTATGTGCCCAGAAGAGTGCTAAAAAACCATACAGAATATAAAAAGTCAAGAAGGCAATCACTCCTTAAGTATCTAATTTGTGCAAGGTATTATGAGTGCTGTGAGTACTGTGAGTAGGAATTCCAACTCCCATTTACAGATGAAACAATGAAGTGCATGGAGAATTTGACTCTCTGTGCTGAAGGTAACTTCACTCATAAAGGCGTAGAGGTAAAGGTCCCCGAGCTTATGAAAGAGCTCATGGTGAGGGAGAAGTTGAGAAGCACACACATGTCACTTACTAGGATTAAATGCTAAGTTACAAGGTTAAAACAATGGGTAGTAAAGACATTCAAAAGCCTAAGAACAGAATGGATGGGAGTATTTGGGAATTCCTATGGGAAGTATGGTACCACTATTGAGGACTTCAGGGTCATTGCAAATGGCAATGGTTTCGGGCTTGCATGTTAGGGTTACACAGGATTTTAACCCCCTTCAGGTGTGTTATATCCTTCAAGATGAGAAACATAATCAGAGAGTGTATTCTTGGTACTTTTCACTTGTATATGTTCCAGGCAAACAGTTAATTGTACATTTTCATTTCAGAGGAAACCCCATTTCTCTAGCATGTCCAGTTGATTCGCTGAACAGTTTCCATTGTTCCCAAGAACCTAAGTTTTTTTGGATCAGAGGATAGCTATGTAGGAAAATCACAACAGGGTTGAACAACTCACTTCTCTGGGCTGGAACAGTATATATAGTAATATCAATGCTCAGCGGTCATTTAAACAAAATGGCCCAAGCCACTCGCAATGGGAAGAGTTCCTACATAACTGACAGTGTTTGACCCAAAAATGAGGGACAGAGAGAGCGAGACTACTAGACTAGCATTTATATCATATCCCATCAGCAGAATCATCACAGCTGACACTGGCCTGAAATCCTTCACTACAGAAGATCTCACTGAGATGGGATATCCTGGCACCATAAGGATACTCAGCATCCAAAATGCGGATTATGATGACATTTTATTTTAAACACAGTTTATCAGTTCTGGAATGATTGGTGGCATAAGTAAGAATATTGGTAATCCTGGCTTTTAAATGCCAAGAGTTTAATTTAGGTAAGGATCTTTTGTAAGCTTTAAATCCTGGCCTTCTTAAATAAGTTTTTTCCTATCCTATATATCCTGTAGAATAGAGTAAAATTAAAGGCTAAAATGAAGACAAAATGACCTCTAGGGCTAAACCTACCTATTTGCTTCCATGTATTAGCTCCATGAATTTGCTGCTTTTTCTTTTTTTTTTTTTAAGATTTTGTTTGTTTGTTTGTTTGTTTATTTATTTATTTGTCAGAAAGAGAGAGAGAGAGCATAAGCAAGCAGAGTGGCAGGCAGGGGCAGAGAGAGAAGCAGGCTCCCCGCTGAGCAAGGAGTCGGATCCTTGGAATCATGACATGAGCCGAAGACAGACTGAGCCACCCGGGTGTCCTGAATTTGCTGCTTTTATAGGTAAAAATATTTTGAATAGCAACAGTTTTGTCTGGTTCAACCCAAAGTTCTGAAATCACTGCAGAAAATCAACAGCCTATACTTTCCTTATGAGCTTCACAAAAAGCTCTTCCTTAACTTTCTTTTACAGCATTTTCCATTGTCTTGGAATTCATTCATTCAGGAAGTTCTTACTACTGACCCCAATCCCTCTTGGATTAATTAAAGCCATTTTATGTCTCCTGTCCAGAAAGACCATTAAAAACGACAGCTTGTCATTGCTTATTCGAAACCCCTTCATCATTCTGAAGACAGTAATGAGGTGGCCAGTCTCCCTTCTCCAACTTAAATAAAGTCTCACTAGCTCTTCCTCAAGGACCTATTCTCTTTCAACTTTTAGATATTGGTAGTGAGGAGATACCAGGTACGTGAACTCAGGCAAGCAGTTGAACATTCTGGGACTTGGCTTCTTTGTTTGCAAAATGAGAGCCTGGAATAAAATCAAATGCGTTCCCACTGCTGCTCTGAAAAACTTTCTTAGGGGATTCTGGGAAGGCACATGGGGTGGGGTGTGTGTGTATGAGAGAGAGAGAGAGAGAGAGGGAGGGAGATTATTTCTGTTCTACTTTATTGTTTTTAAGATTTATTTATTTATTTGAGAGTGAGAGAGAGTGTGTGAGTGGAGGGAGGGGCAGAGGGTGAGGGAGAGAAAGGCAGAGAAGCAGACTCCCTGCTGACTGCAGATCGAGGTGGGGCTTGATCCCATGATCCCAAGATCATGTCATGAGCTGAAACCAAGAGTTGGAGGCTTAATTGACCAAGCCACCCAGGTGTCCCTTTCTACTCTGTTTTACCTTACAACTACTTACAATTTTTTTTAAGTTACACATGCTATGGTCTCCTTCCCCCTTCCCACACATCTTCACTTGAGCATACACATATACATATTATCAAAAAAGAAAATGCAGAACAGTCATTATAAATAGCATTTAAAAAATCCTAAATAAATTATCAAGCAAAATTCAAGAACATAGTTAAAAAATAAAATACTATGATCAATTTAAATATAAAAAATTCAGCTAATTATAATTCATTAATATAGATAATGTCTACTGATGAAATGGAAAATTTTTACAATAATCTCTAAAGATGCTAAAAGTGAATTCAATAATTTTAATGTTCATTCTTGATTTTAAAAATGAAATAGGACTAGATGGACATTTCCTTAGCCTGATATATATTTCTATATCTCAACCAAGAAGACTGCCTGCCATATGACTAAAAAGAAATCACTAGACACACTCCCAATAAAATAAAGAACAAAGTAAAACATCCAATTTTACTAAAATTATCTAACATAGGCCTGGAGATACTAGCCAACAATTCTGAAGAAGAATCAGACTGGGGGCTTGAGCAGTCAGAGAAAATCTTATTATAAAGCTATTATAATTAAGAAATATATTGACACTGGAACAGAATACAAAATACAGAAGCATCTATACATATGCATAAATCTGAAAAAAGATAGAAAGGCCACTGCAGATCAACAGATAAAGAATGGATTATTCATTAAATGGTATCAAGTAGAATTGCCAGATAGAATACACAATGCTCGGTTAAATTTGATTTTCAAATAAACAACAATATTTTAGTAAGTGTGTCCAAAATATTGCATGGAACACTTCTTTTTCTCAAAGAAAATGTTGCAAAGACAAGTTATGAATTGAGAGTTTTTTTGGTAACACGGCAAAAAAGAATTAATATTTAGAATAAAGAATTTCTGCAAATCAGAAAAATGTCAATGGTAAGACAACAAAAAAAAGAAAAAAGGCAAAAGACAATGATGAGGTAGTTTTTAAAAAGAGGAAGCACAAATTAGGTTAATTAGAGACACTATTTTGCATTACCTAATGGCAAACATACTCAATACTGTATTTTGGAAAGGATATGGAATGACGGGAACATAAACACCTTACTGGTGGCCATGTAAATTAGCACAACCACATTGGAAAATATCTAACACTACCTGGACAAATTCAATATGCAAATACTCTGCTTATAGCATTTTTACTCTTTTGTGCCTGCATCCCAGAGAAACTCTTGAGTATGTTCATCTGTATAAATATGCAGGAATGTTCAGGACAGCCTTATTTGTAATAGGAAAAAACAACAACAACAACAACAAAAGAGAAAATAAATCCAAATGCCTATGAGCTGTGGAAAGAGTAAATAAATTGTGGTGTCTTTTTATAAAAGAATACTTTACAGGGGGAAAATGAACAACATAAACTCTTCCTATGCCTACAATATGGATAAAAATCAAAAGTATAATTATAGGAATAAAAAAAGCAAGTCACAGAAGAGTATATACAATGTGACTCTATTTATATAAAATCCAAAGTCAGGCAAAACAAAAGTACACACAAAGACAGACAAACTAAAATGCAGGAGAATTATTACTACAGTTAGTAGAAATCAAATGTTAGGTCACTTTCAGTGGGAATCAAATGATTAGGCCATTTTTCTAGACATTGAGCTTTGGAATAGCTTAAAACTTGATCTTTGTCCACCTTTTTGGTTAGAACATAGAGTGGCCCTAATTCTTTCTTCTTTCCCCATCAAGCATGACCATTTCTATTTCTTTAATTGGACTCTCTCCTTGAGAGAGAGGGTATCCCACTAAGGTGGGATACCACCTTAGTTGACTCTGCTCTAAATACTATTTTTAATGATGGGACAAATGTGTTTTCTCTTTCTATGTCTATCTCTGGCACCTCTTTCTTTAATGTTGATGGGAGTGGCATTTCATCCCACTGCAGTGCCAAATTTTGGCATATGGAGTTTGTTAGGTTGGTGGTGAGGGTGGAGGAGGATGGTGGGATAAGGATGAAGGTGAATGGTGATATGTGGTACACACAGCACAGATTCTTCCTTAATGCCAGGACATTCACAGTGATCTATTTTAAAAAAGAAGATTCTTATTGGTCCAAGTTAGCTTACCTGAGGTCTGAATATGGCATAGGGCCAAAGCTTCAGCTAATAATAAAAATTAAAAAAAAAATAAGAAAGTAATAATAAAAAAAATAAAAATCAATTAAAAATAATGAAACCAAAGCTTCAGCTAATAAAAATAAATTTAAAATAAAAATAAAAAATAATAAAAAGTAAAAAATAAATTAAAAAATAATTTAAAAATTAAAAAAGTACTGTTTTCTTTACTTTTTGTCTTTTTTGGTGACTTAAAGAGAAAAGGGTTGACTCTTTCAAGGCAAAATTTCTTTTCCACTAATATCCTCACCACGTTTTCTGCATAGGAAGATGCAGATTTGTGAAGATGCTTCCCAAATTAAAATACACATTTAATGAAATCTCATTAAATAGTACAGTCCTTTCTTTTGATCTTGAAAATCTGAACAAATTACATCTTGAAAAATAAATGTAAAAGAAAAGTCCAGAAACGATAGAGGGGGAAAAAAGAACAATAAGGAAATTGCATTACAAGGAGACAATACTTTTACAATCTTGAAACAAGGATGTTCTTTCTTAGCATGTTGTTAAGACTTAAGATATAAAAGGAAGGATGAATAAATTTGACTTAACACAAAAGCATATGAATGGAAAAGGAGGCCATAAATAAAGGTGAAAGTCAAGATATAAACTGGGAAATATATCTGTAAAAGGGGTTAATGTTCTTATTATATTAAAGAGATTAAAAAAAAAGAGACAACCTAATAGAAAAGTAGATAGAGTATTTATTACACAGGCAACTCACGGAAAAAGAAATTCAAATGATCAAGAAATGCATTAAGAAATGTTCAACTTCACTAATAATATGTTCAAAATAAACTATTAGAAATATATCCATCCATCAATCTATCTAGCTAGCTACTTTGTTTGCTTTTTGCCTATTTTATTAGCAAAGATTTAGAAAAATTTAGAAGACCAGGGTTGTTGAGCAGAGGCAAACCAGCCATTTCATACATGTCAATGGAGTAATATTTCTGGAAGGTAATTTGGCAATTTGTATAAAAAATTCAAGTGTAGTACCATATATCCTTTTGCTCAGCATTTTCCTTTAGAACATATTCTTGTGGAAGATATTGCTCATGGCCTACACAATAGCCACTTTCCATTCCCCTTTTCTTTCCTAAAAGTTTTTCCTTAAGACTTCTGATTTTCTAAGAGGTTAAATCTATTGATGAGCTGAGAGATGATAGGCATTAGTTCCCAGACCCAGGAAATGTATCATGGCTGGTCCCTTTACCTATGATGGGTCTAAGGATGAGCATGCAACACAGTTCTGAGCAAAGACTCATTAGAGAAAGTCGGCTGGGGTACTCCCCTTCCAAGAGACAGCTTTTGGTCCCTGCTACTTCCTTCTTGCTGGAATGCCAGTGTGCAGATGAGGATAGTAGAGTAGGAGGGTTGAAAGAACAATGCTAGCAACTGCTTGCCTCTCAATATCTTAGTATGTAAGAAAACTCATTTTAAAAATCATTCTTGGCAGGGTATTTTTGTTGCTGTTGTTACTGCCAGCCAAATGCAGTTATAATTTATGCAATCCTATGGAAATACCCAAATGTATAAATATGTATGTACAGAGATTCACAGGTAAGGTATTATTATAAATAATAGTGAAAATTTTAAAACACCTAAATGTGCCTCAATAAGAGACTAGTTAAATAATGTTAGGATTATTAGTTTATGTAATTAGGATTACTACTATATTAGGATTATTAGTATATGTATTAGTATATAGTATTAGTATATAGTATTAGTATATATTAGGATTACTAGTTAGGATTATTACTAGTTAAATAAATGTTAGGATATTAAAAAGAATGAGTTACAACTATATGCACTAACTTGGAAATGTGTCTGCAATTTATTATTATAAGTAAAAATCAAGCTGCGCAGAAGAACATTTATAATGGTCCCATTTGGATTATATTTATATATGCACATATGCACAAACATGAAGGACACAAATGATGAATATAAAAGGTAATAAACTGCTTTTTGTCATTTCTACCAGAAATGACATTGAGAAGGATTAAATTATACCAGGAAAATATTTAGGTTAAGTCAGTTATCCCCAAGTTTCAAAATCATCAGAGACCCTTTGTATGATTTTTTTCCCTATGGGCTCTATATTTAGAAAAAATGCATATCTAAGTATATATATTTGTTTCCATATTGATCTAAGATATAACCAATGATCTATGTTCATCAAGATTTGCAATATTATGCTACTGTATAAATGATTATCATGGTTGAGTTGCTAAGAAGCAGTAAAGATATAATGAAATTGTTGAACTGCTATGTGCCAAGTTTCGTGTTCTTTGCTAAGCATTAGGCTAGCACATTTTCTCATTTTATTTCCTGGCAGTCAGCATTATCCCCATATGACAGATGAAAAAGCTGAAGTTTACGAGTTCCCTAACTGTACAGCTGGTAGAACACAGGGTTGTCTGGGTCTAATACTCTCAAGGTTTCTACTTTACTCATTGCTAGTAACAAAATTGAGAAGTATCTAAGGATACTCAAGTGATTCACTTTAGTTTGGCTGTCATTTTGGATTAGGTCCAAGAACAACCACAAAATCAATACTGGTTCTGATACAGGTAGTTGTGTTATAAACTGCCCATCTTTCTACTAGTTAACATATGCTAACAATAACCATTGTAGGCCAATAACTAATGAGCATATGCCATACGCCAATAATAATATGATATAATTTCTGACCAAAGACACTTGACATTTTTGCTAGCCTGTAACCTTGGCCTGGATAAACACATAATTTCTATAATTTCTATTAGGCATCTAGAAAGTTTGCAAATCATCAATTTTGTCATAATGAAATTGCAAGTTTCTCATTGCTGCAGTAGGATACCAGTTGAGGTACTGAAAGAACTTTGTGTTTTTAAGTCACTGGTTATTGGCAGAAGACACTTTTAATACAAAGAAAGGTGAGTTATGCTACCAGCTTCTGTGGTTCAGTTCTCCACCACTGACACTGGTTCGTTGGTGAGATAGTTGTGCTATATAAATGGAGGCTTTCTGGAAAACTTGGTTGTATTAAATCTCCAATAAACCTAGCCTGTATGGAATTCTGTGAGAGACTAATGTGTTTTTAAGTTTCATCCTCTTGAAACTTAGAAAAATGTACATGATTGGACCTTGTTCCTGGGGATTCTGATTTGAGTCTGGGTTAAATGAAAGAGGTAACAAGGACATGGGTACATTTGTATATTTCCCCAAGTATTTTTCCTGAGGTTCCTACCTTCTGGTAAGTGAGAATTGTAAGAAAAGAAATTATTCCCGTTATCCATCTGACAAATGCTTCTTATTTATATCTAGTCTCTTCAATGGTTGACATATTGTTATGACTTCCTTTATAGACTTGATGCTGAGGATTTACTATTCTCCCTTCCCCAGGCCTATTATCAAATATCTTGTAGACATTCTAGTTTGAATATCTTGTAATCACTCGGAATTCATCAGAGGTAGGATAGTTAACAAGAGTTTTCTATAAGCTAAATTAGGATTTCATGCTGTTTTAGATATCCATTTCTGCTTATCAAATCACCCCCAAATTTAGCTGTTTAAAACCACTTCTGTGGGTTAGGATGCAGCTTAGCTACATGCCTCAAGGCATCTCACAAGGCTGCAAAGTGTTGCCTGGGGCTCAAGTCTCAGGTGAAGGCTTGACTGGAAATTGTTCTGCTTCTAAGTTCACTCATGTAGTTGTTGGCAGAATTCTGATCCTCACAGATTGTTGGACTCCCCAGTTCTTTGCTATGTGGGCCTCTTTATAGGACAGCTTGCCACATTGTACCTAGCATTTTTCAGAATAAGTGAGTACAAGAGTAAGAAAGAGGGCTTAAGCTAGGAGGCAAAGAATTTTTGTTACTTAATATCAGAAATGATATCCCATCACTTTAGCTGTATTCTGTTAGCTAGAAATGAGTCACTAAGTTTGGCTGACACTTAAGGGAGGGGAAATTGATATTGGGAGGTAGAGATCATCGGGGGCCATCTTAGGAAGCTGGGTACCACAGATGCTAAGTATCGAGGTGAACTGGTGATACAAGCATGAACTGGAGGCCAAGTAGATGGACTGGGCTGGGCATTACAAGATTCAGGGGCATAGGCTGGAAAAAGGTCAAAGGCAGTACCCTTTGTACCCTGTGCCCAAAGGTGGCAGGAGCGCACTAACAAGAGCAGAGTGGGCAGAAGGCAAAATTCATGGTTCAGAGTAGCTATGAGCAAAGAGGTGGTTGTGAAGTCTACACCAACCTCCTGATGATAATGGCTTAGGCCAGTAGAACCACACAGCACAGCTGAGGTTGACTTTGATTCCAGAACAGATAGGCCAGGATATTGGCAGCCACTGGACACTGTGGGCCAAGAGATATAAGCAGTTCTGATGGCAAATTCTGCAGATGCTAGTGATTATCACTGAGAGTTTTATTCCTTGTGGAAGGGATAATTTCAGAACTCTGACATTCATTATCTTCCCTCTTGAACCAAGTCTGCCTTCTCACTGTCCCTTCTTCGGTCAACGGAACCTTAATTCTCTTTATGGCTTCCTCCCAAGCTCTTGGTTCCCCTCTCTTTCCCTCTCCCATATCCAACTGGTCTTAAATAACTGTTCAGTGAAAAAATATGAAAATAGCGGGGCGCCTGGGTGGCTCAGTGGGTTAAGCCTCTGCCTTCAGCTCAGATCATGGTCTCAGGGTCTGGGGATCGAGCCCTGCATCAGGCTCTCTGCTTAGCAGAGAGCCTGCTTATCCCTCTCTCTCTCTGCCTGCCTCTCTGCCTACTACTTGTGGTCTCTGTCAAGTAAATGAATAAAATCTTAAGGAAAAAAATATGAAAATAGCATTCAGTAATCTGTGGAATTCAGGCCAAGTTATGTAATCATTCATTCAATATACATCATTTGTGCACCTGTACTAAATGTCAGCTTGGACATACAACCTAATAGGGTACCTGCAAGCACGTGCAGCTATTGAGCATTTGAAATGTGGCAAATGTGATTGAAACTAAACTGAAAATTTAGTTACTTAAAAATTTTAAGTATTTTAAATTTAAAAATAGAAGCAGTGTAACATTTTTCTATTAAGTACAAGTTTATTATTTTGGTAGGACTACATTTCACTTGAACCACTGAAAATTTAGCATCCATACTAAGATATACTGTAAGGGTGAAATACACAGTGGATTTTGAAAACTTAGTATGAGAAGAAGAATGTGAAATACCTCATTGGTAATTTTTATACTGATTAGATGTTGAAATGATATGTATTTGGATATATTGGGTTTAATAAAATATATTATTGAGATTAAGTTCACCTGTTTCTTTTTACTTTTTAAATGTGGTGAGTAAAAAATTTAAAATTACATATTGGACAGCACTGGGTTGGACTACAACTTCTCAGTTATCTTTTCATTAAAATTCTTGGATGGTAGTCAGTCTATACAGCTTTTCCTCTCCAATATTTTGATAACCCAACCCCTATATATGTTGTTTCACTGACACACTAACCTAAATGTCTCCAAGAAGCATAAACATGTATAGCACTGAAAACAGCTTGGAAATAAAAATCTTTCTTTCAGATATCTGTACACTTCTCTAGAAACTTTCAATTCATGGCTGAATACCAATAGGAATTTCAAGTAATACTGAGAAATTGTGATGCTCTTTGTCACAGTGTATGAACTGCACTTGATGCTTCCTTCTTAAATTGTCAGTAGATTCTAAGAATCATTTGCCAGAAATTTGAGCAAATTACCAGTAGATGGTGACCTTCTAACCTTGCAACAGCTAGGACTTCTAGCCTATCTTCACTTTTTTCTAAGACCATAAATTTCATGCTACCAAATACTGAATAATTACATGTTGAATGGTTACAAAATTAAACTCACTCTGTTGTCAGATATAAATATTGTTGAGTGTCCTTCAAGTGTTCATTACGAAACCTGTGGCTTATGAACACATACGTGTTCTTTTCTCCTTTCTTCCCAGTTTGGGTAGAACTAAATGGCCCCTCTATGCTATGTTGGCCCCACCTAGGTTCTTCATGAAGACCTTGCTGAGCATCCTCCATATGCTCCATCTAATTTCTGGGCCTTGAAGTTGACACTACAAGCTCTGCACAGGGTCCCTTCAGCTTTTACCATGATGGGCCTCATGGCAGGCTTTCTAGATCTCAACTCATCCAGTTGTCATCCTTCCTCTATGGGAGTATAGGGAATGTTTTGGATTATCCACCGGAAAGAAAGGGAAGTGGCTCTTTCCTCTGGCCGCTGGTAGGCCTGCCCCATGCTGGCATAAAATACCTCGCTTGGTGGATTCCTTTCAGGGAACCAAGTGGGGAGCAGAACAGGTGCAACTCTGCTTTCAGCCTCCCCTCCCCCCCCCCCCCCGCCCCCCCCCCCCCCACCTCCCTTATTCCCCCTCCTCCATTCTCCAGGTCAAACACTGGAGAAGGGACCCCCAGACTTATGTGTCCTGCCACCTCTTGCCTCTCCTTTCTCCTACTACCCCCCCCCAACTCCACACTCCAAATTACTCTCCCTGCCCTCACTCTCTGACTAGATGGAAGGGGCTTTTGTTTCACTCTAAGTTATATTCCCTTTATATTAGATGATTCTTCTTCACAACCCCAGCATCATATCTGAGCCTTAAGGCAAGTAGAGGTGGGAGGAAGATCAACTACACCTAAGTGTAGCTAATTCAATAAAGATTTAAAAAAACTTTACTTGAACCAAATGTATTTTCACATAACTTTATCATTTGTGAAATGTCAATTTAAACATTTTTGGGTAGAAGGAAAGATTAGAATTTATGTCCAAGATAGGATTAAATAGACTTTTAAGTATCTTTTTAGTATTCTCAGACATATGATAGCTGATATAAAAATTGCCTGTCTTGGTCAGTAGTATTTTGTAGCCTCTCCACTGCATGAGGTCACAGCTTGCCCAAAGAATCAAAACCACTCTGTTCAGTTTAGAAAACCATATATTCGGTTAATCTAAATGGGCTCTCTCTATCCCCTACAGATATAATTATACTAAGATCTCATTCTCTGCTTTTCCTAAGTAAAAACTAAAATCACAGGTCAAATACATGAATATATGTCTATTTCTCCTTCATTCTTTGTTCTGAGAACTTTTCTTTTTCTATGAAAAGAATTCTATGGCTAGGATAAGATGTACATGGTGGTTCGTGATCAGGGCCATGATCTCCCCTGTTAGATCCTATTTTTTCTGATTCTGTTCTAGTTTATGCATACATACAAACATGTCTCTCTACGTTTGATTGAAATCTTCCATCCAAAAAGTAAGTTAATGTTATCCCTCAGCATTTACCAAAGACATCAGGGAATTTTCTTTTACATTTCTTGTGTCTATAACATTGAAATTTATTTCATTTTACTTGTTGAAAGATTTTATTTATTTGAGAGAAAGAGAGAGAGAAAGAGAGCACATGAGTGAGGAGAGAGGGGCAGAGGGAGAGAGAGAAGCAGACTCTCTGCCCATCAGGAACGCTGCCGGATTCGACCCCATGACCCTCAGATCATGACCTGAGCTGAAGCAGATGCTTAACTGACTGAGCCACTCAGGCACCCCTCAAATTTATTTTAAATAACTTTTTTTTTCTAGAGTTAAAATCAGCCCAGTACTAGCTGCACATATTGAAATGAGGCAATAGCTAATATTCAGATGTAACTAGCACTTGACCTGCTGAAAAGTGCTCCAGGTTGGGAATTAGGGGGAAAAAAGTGTTCTAGTACAGCTCTGCCATTATTATATATGTATCTGAGCAGCCCCTTTTATTTTGTCTCAATCTAAATTCTTTTTGCCATAAAAGATGAAGTTATATTAACTTTTCTTCTAAGTCTTCACTTTGATAAAAATCTGTGATTCTAATATCTAGAGGAGGAAAGTGACCACATAGACTGAAAAAGCAGACAAGGAAACATTTGCACCAGCTACTCCCACTTCTAACTATGCCCTTATATATTTCCTGCCAAACCAAGAAGGGATATGGACTGTCTGGCAGAGTCACCAGGACAAAGGATTAAAGGAAGAAAAAAAGATCCAGATGTTTCCATTTGGGGAAATTAAATTTTCAGACACATCTAATTCAGATGAGCTGTATCCATGAACAATTGAGCCAAAGACATAAAAGTGAATCTTATAATTCAAATGGGTTTTCATGATACCACTTCCCATTCAGCATTCTAATGAATATTATCCCCCCACATGTCTGTGATGACATGGTGGGAGTCAAAAGGAAGGACACCCTTAATCAAAAAGCAAATTAAAACCTTCAGGCTCCCAGTGATTTTGCAGCAGAATTTACTGTATGCCTACTGAGTAGAGAGTACTGTTTTAAGTACTATGATAAAGGGGGTACAAAAAGTAAGAATAATGGTACTCCAAAAAGTTCTCAATTTAGTTGAAGAAAACATAAACACAATTAAAAAAAAAACACAGTTTATGTTCTCTTAAAAGCCTCATATAAATAGCAACTGTTTTTATGTGCATATTGAATGTTTCCTTTAATCCTTCACGGTTAGGCTTTCATATAAATTTAATTAATTAAACAAAGAAGAGGGAGCCATCCTACTTGAAAATTTCTTCATCTACCAAGTATTTTAAATTTTGTGGTTGATTTTTAGCTTAAGAAATAAATAAGAGATAGGGTAAGCATATAATTTATCACCCAAAACTTGGGAGTGAAAAGGGGAAACTTAAGAATTATACAAGTAGAGCAGGCATAAGGTGGGACTGTTTTGAGTAAACTAGGATATATGGGTGGCTTTTTAATGAAAACAACAGATATGTCTCAGGGTTTGACATGACTGAAATGAGCTTTACCTTGAGTCAGAATATTAAGGCAAGAAATACAATGGATCTTCATAACCTCTTTGGCTGAATGCTTCAGCCAAGCTCTTGCTCAAGCCTGGAAAATTCAAGATGACCTTTGTCACCTACTCCCCCCCCCCACCCATTCATTGCTTTAAATAATCCTTTATTATCTATTGAGCAACTGCTGTGAGGGCACAGAGTGAATGGAGTTGGTTGCTGGCTTGGGTAAATAATACTTGAATGTGACTGACAATACATAGGTATGTTACCAGGCACTATGAGATAAATCACCAAATAACTTGTACAGTATGATGAGTTGGTAAAGGGAGAGATCATGTTAGGATGGAAAGGAGGTTAGGCTTTAGAAAAAGATGTGGGATTCAAGTTGGTTCTTGAAGGATAAGGGGAAAACTGCAATTTACAGAGTGAGTGGCATATTGTGTCCCCCGTTTTCTTTCCCAATCAGCAAATGACAAACTATTAAATACAGAAACTGACATGCATCAGCAATAACAACAATAACAAACTTGCAACTTGTGTGGCAAAGTGTTACAAAGCTCCACTATATAAAGGGTTTTATAAATCATTGAGAGAAAGATAAACATGGACTAAATAGAAAAATGGACTAAGGACATGGAAGGGTAAATAATAAAGAAATAGGAACAGCAGTGTACATTTGAAAATTTACTTAGTAGTATTAAAAAAGTAACACAATCTTGACAGAATGGTGGCAGTAGGTAGAGGGAATGGTCACTCTTAGAGCTTTTGGTAGGAGAGGGTCCATTTAGCCATGTGTATCAATATGTATATCTTCTACACAGTTTTCTTAGAATCTTCTAAACTATTTTGATGATGTTACATCAGCAAAACAGTAGGACCTTAATGGTACTCTGAAGAGTAGTTCACCCTCTTCATGGGACATTCCTTCTTTCCTGTCAATATTCTTCCTTCTTTCCCAAATCAGGAAGTGTGATAATAGAAATATCACTTTTAGAAATCCAGCCTAAGGGAGATAATCAGATGAATGCACAAACATAGAAGTACATGAAAGGGTGTTCAACATGGTGCTACTTATACTAATGTGAAAAATTAGAACCAACTGGTAATGCTAGTAATAGGATGTTTACTTGATAAATTTGGGGACTGCCATATAATATATATTCACCGAGAAGGCTGATGTACATTGATATTCATTATTTTTTTTTTAAGATTTTTTATTTATTTATTTGACAGAGAGAGATCACACGCAGGCAGAGAGGCAGGCAGAGAGAGAGGAGGAAGCAGGTTCTCTGCTGAGCAGAGAGCCCGATGCGGGGCTCGATCCCAGGACCCTGAGATCATGACCTGAGCCGAAGGCAGCGGCTTAACCCGCTGAGCCACCCAGGCGCCCCTCATTAAGATATTTTTTAATGAAAAAAGTCAGGTTGAAAATAGCATGTATAAGCATAATAATATGTGTGTATATCTAAATATGTGTTGCTATCACACATGATAAGACATATATATGTATTCACATCTAAGTGGTAATTATAGGGGTATTTTGGGGGGTTGGTTAGGTTTGTTTTCTTTTTTATAATTTATATTACATTGTTTGAATTTAACTCAGTGAGCATATGTTTTCTTTATAAGTAAATTATACTATTAAAACAATTAAAAGTACTTGAGAAGAAAATTTCTTGCTGATTTAATAAGCAATGTCCATATAATAAGTACAGAAATGCATTTCCAAGGTTGTTTGTTATAGAGATTTTATTTTTTTTAATTTTATTTTAAAGATTTTATTTATTTATTTGAAACAGAGAGAGAGAGATCACAAGTAGGCCGAGAGGCAGGCATAGAGAGAGAGAGGAGAAAGCAGGCTCCCCGCTGAGCAGAGAGCCTAATGCAGGCCTCGATCCCAGGACCCTGAGATCATGACCTGAGCCGAAGGCAGAGGCTTAACCCACTGAGCCACCCAGGCGCCCTGTTATAGAGATTTTAATATAAGCTACTGATACTCCCCTAAAGCATGATTTAGTACAAAATATTCTGAAAAGGTCCTTGTCTTTGCATGTCTGTCTTGATCCAAGGATCTATTTTTGGATGTCTAGACATGACATTTAAGGCATCTCATCCAAATATTGTTTATCTAACTGAATTTCTGAAAAAAATATTGCAGTGCAGTAAACTTGAGATCATATTTTATGACAACTCCTTTGAGTGCATCTGGTCTATATAGTTGATTGCCCTTGAAGACTTATGTCTTAGCCATCAATTCGAAGGATGGGATTAACATCCTTTTGTTGAAGCTAGGAAACCTATTACTGTTAGGATAATATGCCTAGAGAGAAGACCACCCCAACTCCCTTCTTAAGTAAAGGCTCCTTAACAGGACTGAGCTTTTCTACAGAAGTGTTTTGGATCCCCTTTAGGGTACAGTCAAGGTCCTACAGTTTCACTTACGTAGTATTATCAGAATAGTTTTGGCAGTTACGCTCATTTTGGCTAAACCACCTTAAACTCTCTGTGAAATATACATGCAAAATGAATGCCTCTCAAGGAGCAATGCTAATTCTGTATTTATCTTCCCAAATACACTGTATGGCAAGGCACCTAAATGAGGAAATGTGTTCTACGGTATAGTTATTTCTAAAGCAGAACATAAAAAATCTTCCAAAAATAGTAACTATATTTTAGAATACTCAGTTTGTCTGTAGCCCTATTTTCAGGTGACAAATACCTACAGGAAAAGTTATCTGCTAAACCCATTCCTAATTTAAGATAACAAAATATGTTGCTTGCACAAAAAAGTCTTGTCTGTTATAGCTGGAGTTTCAATCTAGTTGGGCTAACTAAACTACAAATAGAGTAAGTCAAGTCATACAAAATAGGACTATCAAAAAAATTTAAGACCTAAGTCATGTGGTACATTAGAATTTTAGAAAAATCATAAGTGACAATGAATTTTAGAAAAATCACATACACATCCCCCATAATTACATACACATACACACACACCTCATTTCCAAGCCCTATCTATGCCAAACCTATAGAAAAAGATCTCTGGGAAGTGAAGCCTGAGCATGTGTTATTTTAAAGCACCCCCAGCAACTCTGATGGGCAGCCAGGTTCAGAACCATTCCTCCAAGAGGCAAATCATCTGGCCTCACTTAGTGTCCCTGGCAAATAAAAGGTGGGCCTTTCACTGTAGGATCAAAAAAATAATAAGCAGTTGAAACAGTATTGGGTTTGGAGCCAATAACTCTTGGAGCAAATGCCCCAAAAGACCTCCAAGGTTGAGGTAGTCATTTTTGAGTTTTGGTGAAAATATTTTTTCCTGGAAAATTTCTTGCTATTTTTTTAACTATAAAAGTAACATGTTTACTACAGAAATTTTAAAAATCTGTAAAACAGCACAAAGGAGATTAATAAAATCACCTGTAATTCTATCAACCAGATAGAACCACAGCATTGTCTATATCCTTTCAGATTCTTTTTATATATAAGTGGAAATATATCGTACAATTTATAACATGCTTTTTAAAATTAGCAATATAAGCAGACATTTTCTCATGTCAATATTCTTCTATGAGATGATGTTCAATGGTTACAGAAAATTTCATTTTATAATTACTGTTTTTCTATTTTTGAAAAAGTTATTGCTTTTCTATTTTTGGAAACTTCAGCTTTTCTATTTATGACTCAAAAATAAGCTTGAAATGATCTTCTGTGAATATAAATTTTTATGCATGTTTTGAATACTTTCTTAGGAGCCCTAGAGGTGGAATTACTGGGTTAAAAATGGATATTCATAAGGTATTTCATACATATTGCTTGACTATCCTTTGGAAAGTATATACTATTTTTACATTTTTTTTTTTTAAGATTTTTTTTATTTATTTATTTGACAGAGAGATAGAGAGCACAAGTAAGCAGAGCGGCAGGCAGAGGGAGAGAGAGAAGCAGGCTCTCCGCTAAGCAGGGAGCCCGATGTGGGGCTCGATCCCAGGACCCTGGAATCATGACCTGAGCCGAAGGCAGCTGCTTAACCAACTGAGCCACCCAGGCGCCCCCTATTTTTACATTTTGACTAGAATTTACAATCCTTGAGTCCTTACATATTGGTAATATTAAGTATTTCATCTTTGCCTGATCATGTCATATTTATTTTTCAGTTAGGGAGTTTGTCTTTTCCTATTGATGTAAACTCCTTGTGTTTCACATGAGTAGTGTAAAGCATATATTTCCTATTTTTTTTAAAATTAAAAATTTCCCTTCTGGTATTTTTGAATGGATGAAAGTTGGTAACTACTTTTTGAGAACAATTCATAATTCAAATATGTACCTATAAAACAGAGTGAACCTTTGCAAGATTATCAATATGGGAAGAATGAGGCACTCCCATCCTATATTGGGCCACTCAAAGCTCCAAAACTAGTGATCTCTCTCACCTAACATCTAGTTTAGCAAAAGGCATTTATATCTCAGTAGGAATTTAAGTCAGTGTTTTACATCTCAAGTGGTACTCAGATTTTTAGCTTAGCCTCTAGGTAAGCACTGTGACTTATTGAAGAAATTTTAGGCATTGAGGAGTAGGGTAGAGGAGGTAAAATAAATTCTGTATCTATTTATTGAACACCTGTAGTGAAAAATTACTAAATTAGCCAAGCATCAATAGCCTATGTATAAGGACATCTGTTGTGAATATGTTACACTGTAAATCATATTTTTAATGATTTAATTTAATGATTCATTTTAGGGATGAACATATATGCCTTATTTTATTTAATGATAAGAATATAACCTAAGACTTTGTTCTTATGTAGAGCAGAGATGTGGGGATAAAATGACTGGCTCAGCATCTTCAGCAGGGTGTTTCATGTGACTGAAATTAAAATGCAAAATGACCTACATAAATTCAATGCTTAGTGAGGGAATTGGTTATTTTTTAAAAGTTTCTGAACATTAAGAAAAGATATAGGAGCCAAAATAAAGTCAAAAGAAATAAACCAGAGAGTTTTCCAAAATCTAACTGAAGTATGGGTGTGGTTGAATATGAATATAGCTACATACTTAATGGAATTCTTGGTTTTCTTTATATTCTATATTTCAGAGCCTTCACGTTTGTTTCAATATTTTATCATTGCATGAAGACTTTATTTCATGTGGATGAGAGGCTGGTTTTCTTTTAATAATCACTGTGTTGAAACATCTTTCTGTATAATCAAGGGTACTTACACATACACACACACACACACACACACACACACACGCATATATAATTTATTTTTGAGTTACGGTCTTTGGCCAAATGGCTTGATTTATACTTGGGTTTTATAGTTAATGTTCCCTGCATGTTAAGCAAGTTGCTAAACACAGAAGTCTGGTTATGGATTTGCTTTTCTCCACCATACAACATCATGGAATGTATATATTCATGATACCACCTGTCTCTCTCTCCACACTATTGGCTTTTATTTGAAGTCACATGTATTTGGCAGAGGACTCAAATATGTGATTAATAAGTTGGAAATAGGAATTAATAGAAACGGAGAAGGAAAAATATGAGGACAAAATTGGATAAAGTGGAAGACTCATTTTATCTTGGGAGAATGGAGGAGGAAGGTCCTTGTAATGATGCAGAGAAATCAGGAGGTGAAAGGGTGAAGCACACTATTCACTTCTCCACCAGGTGTCCACAGTGTATGGCCATCAAAGAGTATGACTTTGACAGGTAAGGACAGTGACTGCGACAGCTTTGTGGAGGGTCAAGAAGCCTTGGACAGGACTCATATCTGACATGCCCATGAAAGCATGTTAGAAAGAACCAGATCTATAGCAACATTGGGCAAGACACTGTGTGACTGGAGATCCTACCTGAGAGTAGAGATCTATAGAGATCCTACCTGATCGCTTCTCAGCCTTTTGGCTAAGATCAAGTGTAGAGATCCTACCTGAGAGTAGAACAAGGTAAAGAAAGAAAAGTGGGAGAGAGAAAGATTATTTTTGGAGATGCCACTGTATCCAGCTGGGATTAATAAATGATACAGACATTTTTTTTCCTAACATAGACAAGGGAAAAAGAAAAGCATGGGACAAGATTTTGTAGATAAAAGGAAGTCAAATGTTTACCTGTAGCTTACTTATTGATTATATTTATTGCTCTATTTTCTGTTTGTTTGTATCCCCACTACCCTAAAGCTCCCTTAGAAACACGTTTTGCTTCTTGGAGGTATCAGCTACATTGACTGGACTCATTTAAAATCCATGACCACAAGCGTGGAAGGAATATTCAGATTCTATCTTTCCTGCCAATACTCTTCCCACTTTCCCAAATCAGGAAGTGAGAGTTTGTTCTTCAACTTTGTTCTTAATTTTTAAGATTGTCTAGAATATTCTGGGATCCTTGCATTTCAATATCAGTTTTAGGATCAGATTTCAGTTAAGATTTTGATAGAGATTACATTAAATCTGCAGATAAGTGTGGGGAGTGTTGCCATCTCCTAACAATATTAAGTGTTCTGATCCCTGAACACATGTTGTCTTTATATTTACTTAGGTGTTCTTTCATTTCTTTCAACAATGTTTTGGAGTTTTCTGACTGTAAGCTTTGCACTTCCTTTGTTAAATTTATTCCCAAGTATTTCATTCTTTTTAATATTATTATAAATGGAATTGCTTCTTTAATTTTAGTTTTGGACTGTTTATTGCAAGGAAATAAAAATATAATTGGTTTTGTATATTGATCTTGTATTCTGCAACCTTGTTGAACTTCTTTATTAGTTCTAATAGTTTCTTATTTTAATGGTTTCCTTAGGATTTTCTATATAGAAGATTGTCTGCATCTTCAAACAAAAATAGTTTTACTTTTTGCTTTTCAACCTGGATACTCTTTACTCCCTTTTCTTGCTTACTTGTCTTGGCTAGACTCTACAGTACAATGTTGAATAGAGGTAGTGAGATAAGACATTTCTAACCTGTTCTGGATCTAAAGTGTTTCTTAAGTCTGATGAAGTCCTAGCTCTTTGTTCTTTCAGGTGATCTAACTACACCCCCATAAAATGCTCATTTGAGTTAGATGACCAATATTTTAGATTAAAAAAAAAAAACAAACCAAAAACCTTTTACCTTTATATTGACAACAAAATCCTCAGAACCTGTAACTTCCCAAATCTGCATCAGGAAGAAATAGAAATTTTTAACATACCAATTACTAGCAAGGAAATGGAATCAGTAATCAAAAAACCCCAAATAAGCAAAAGTGCAGGACCAGACAATTTCCCAGGTGAATTGACCAAACATTGAAGGAAGAGTTAATACCTATTCTTCTCAAACTATTACAAAAAATAGAATGGGAAGGAAATCTTTCAAATTCATTCTATGAGGCCAGCACTGATAAAGAAACTAAAAAAAGAAACAACAAAAAAAGAATGACAGGCCAATATCTCCAATGAACACTGATGCAAAAATCCTCAACAAAATATTAGCAAACTAAACCCAACAATAAATTAAAAAATAGTTTGCCATAATCAAGTGGGATTTATTATCAGGGTTCAAAGCTGGTTTCATAATCATTCATCAATCAACAGAATACATCATATCAACAAGAGAAGGGATAAGGGGAGGCTGGGTGGCTGAGTTTAAGCATCTATCTTCAGCTCAGGTCATGATCCCAGGGTCCTGGGATGGAGCCCCACATCAGGCTCCCTGCTCAGCAGGGAGTTGGCTTCTCCTTCTCCTTCCACCCCTCCTTACCCACCTCTCTTTCAAATAAATAAGTAAAATCTTTTAAAAAAAAGAGAAAGGATAAAAATAATATGACCATTTCAATAGATGAGAAAAAACATTTGACAAAGTATGACATTCATTCATGAGCAAAAAAACCCTCAACAAAGTAGATTTGAGGGAATATACTTCAAAATAATAAAGGCCACATATGAAAAAAATTCACAGTTAACATCACACTCAATGGTAAAGAACTGAGATATTTTCCCCTAAGGTCAGGAATAAGACAAGAATGTGTACTTTCACTCAACATAGGACTGGGAAGTCCTAACTATAGCAATCAGTCAAGAAGAGTAAATAAAAGGCATCCAAACTGGTAAGGAAAGGTAAAACTTCCACTATTTGCAAGTGACATGGTAATATATATAGAAAGCCCTTAAGACTCCACCAAAAACTACCAGAACTGATAAATGAATTCAGTAAAGTTTCAGGACACAAAAATCAACACACAAAAATATGTTGTATTTCTTTATACTAATAATAAAGTAGTAGAAAGAGAAAATAAGAAAACAATCCCATTTACAATTGCACCAGAAATAACAAAATACCTAGGAATAAACTTAACCAAGGAGATAAAAGACCTACACTCTGAAAACTATAACACACTGATGAAAGAAACAGAGGACAACACAAACAATGGAAAGATATTCCTTGCTCATGGACTGGGAGAACAACTACTCTTAAAATGCCCATATTACACAAAGCAATCTACAGATTTAATGCAATCTTTATCAAAATACCAACAGCATTTTTCACAGAACTAGAGCAAATAATCTTGCAGTTTGTGTGGAACCACAAAAGACCCTAAGTACCCAAAGCAATCTGGAAAAGGAGGAACAAAGCTGGAGGTATCATAATCCCAGATTTCAAGATATAAAACAAAGTTATAGCAATCAAAACAGTATGGTAGCAGCACGCACACATACACACACACACACACACACAAAGATACAGATCAATCGAATAGCATGGAGAGCCCAGAAATAAACCCTCATATGATTATACAGTCAATTAATCTATGACAAAGCAGGTAAGAATACACAATGGGAAAAAGATGATCTCTTAAACAAATCATGTTAGGAAAACTGGGCAGCTAGATGTAAAAGAATGAAACAGGACCATACACAAAAATAAACTCAAAATGGACTAAAAGCCTAAATGTGAGACTTGAAACCATAAAAATTCTAGAAGAGAGAACCAGCAGTAATTTCTGACATTGGCCATAGCAACATTTTTCTAAGATACGTCTCCTGAGGCAAGGGAAACAAAAGCAAAAATAAACCATTGGGACTATGTTATGATAAAAAGCTTCTCCATAGCAAAGGAAACAGCCAACAAAACTAAAAGACAACTTACTGAATAGGAGAACATATTTGCAGATGATATATCCAATCAGGGGTTAGTATCTAAAATATATAAAGAATAGACCTAGGGAGTTAAGATGATGGAATAGTCAAGGGACTCTGAACTTGCCTCATCCTTTGAATACAGTTAGATGACATCCAACTGTTTTGAACAACCAGGAAGATGATCTGAGGATAAAGAAAACAATCTGCAGAGTTGGAGGGAGAGAACGTGGCAGATGTGAAGTTTAGACCAGTAAAATTGGGGGAGAGGTAAGCTGCACAGCTGCAAAGTTGAGGCTATACTTTTTGTGGAGCAAAGTCAGGGAGAGGAAGAAAGCAGGAGAGAGTGCATTGGGAAGGGACTGCACAATAAGCTGAGTGAGGAGATCCGCTGGGTTGCATTGGAAAAGATCTCTCCCCTTCCCAGTGTATGTTTGGAAGATCATATTTTGCCTCTTCAAGGACAAAAGGCCAGCCAGGAGCCATTGAGTGGTGCTCAAGAGCAGGGTTAGAGGTATGCACAGAGGGCAAAAACCTCTTAACAACTTTTCACTGTGAGCCACAAATGGCTTAAACCTCTGTGTGTGCGCAGAGCGGCTGCTTTTCTGTGGCAGAACTGAGGAGAAAGCAGAGACAGGAGCAGATTGCAGATAACCTGGCTGTGCTTTTCCCTGTCTGCCACAATAAATTCAATAGATTCCATGACTGCTTTTCTGGGAAAGAATGGACAGGGGACTGAGTTGTGTGCAGACTGCCAATAACCTGGTTCCAGCTTTTTGCTGAGTGTTACAATAAACTGTAGCCTCTGTGTGCACACTGTGAGACTGCTTTTCAGGGAAGGGATGGTGCTGGGCATTCCCTGAGCCTCTCTTCCAGGGGACAGGAGTGGTCATGCACCTTACCAGGCCCTTTAAAACTTGGAGTTTTGAATGCCAGCCACCGGCCAGATACAGGAGATCTGTGGCTCTGGGCATGCTGATGGCCCTGGGCACAGACGGGTTAAGGGCAGGGAATGTCGAAAGCCTGGGACACAGGAGATTGTTTTCTTTTCTAAGAGGGCCTCCTGAATGGTGGCTAGGAGTTCCTGCAGTCAGACTACAGAGAGAAACACAGCGCCTCCAGTGGAGGCTGGAGTCCCCTACACTAACGCTTGCCTGGACAGGGCCTGGCAGGAGCATCTGTATAAGGGCAAGTCAGCTTGTGAGCCGGCTCAGCAGGCCTCTACCTCAGCAGACCAACACAGGCCCAGACCCCACATCTACCAAGTCTACTGATGAAAGAATGCTCCAAAACATAAGCTTCCAGTGGAAACAGGACCAGGGTTGCTTCTTTTTTCCCCCTCTTTTTTCTTAATTTTAAAAATTTTTTATTTTTCTATTTCTTACATTTGATTCTCTCTCTCTCTCTCTCTCTATATATATATATATATATATACACATTCTTCTTTTCTCTCTCTCTCTCTCTCTCTCTCTCTCTCTCTCCTTTTTGGTATCAGGCTTATAACTTTTGTTTATTTGTTGGTTTGTTTCCTTCTCTTAACTTTTTGGATCAGCCTCCCCCCCCCCTTTGATTCTTTCCCTTTTCTTTTTTTCTTCTTTCCTTTTTATTTTTAGAATCAGGCTTATAGTTTATTGTTTTTCTGTTTGCAGTTCTGTTCCTTTTCCTTTTCTCTTATTTTGGATCAGGCTTTTTTATTTGTTTGTTTTTTGCTCTTTTCTTTTCTTTTTTCTTTTACAGGCTTATCTTGACAAACCAAGCACAACTATTAAAGGTCCAAACACTCCCTATTATAAACAAGGAGGAATTCTGTAGAGGAAGGACCAGTGGGAAAGAGTAGCCAAAACACAATAGCAAAGTATACACAGCATACACCAAAAATACTTCCTGAATTTTTGTTGTTGTTGTTGTTGTTTCTTTCCTCCTTTTTTTTTTTTCTGGGCAAAAATGATGAGACAGAGAAATTCACCCCAAAAGAAAGAAGAGGAGGTAGTACTCACTGCCAGGGATTTAATCAATAAGAATATAAATAAGGTGTCTGAACTAGAATTTAAAACAATGATTAAAAAGTTACTAGCTGGGTTTGAAAAAAGCATACAAAACACAAGAGAATCCCTTACTGTAGAAATAAAAGAACTAAAATTCAGTCCCGCAGGCTGGAATTAAATGCAATTACTGAGATGCAGTTCCAAATGGAGGCTTTAAAAACAAGGTTAAATGAAGCAGAAGACAGAGTCAGTGATAGAGAAGATAAAATGATGGAAAATAAGGAAGCTGAAGAGAGAAAGAAAACTACTGGATCACAAAGGGAGACTTAGAGAACTCAGCTAGTCCATAAAGTGAAATAATACCTGAATAATAGGAGCCCCAAAAGATGAAGAAATGGAGAGAGGGGCAGAAGTTTTATTTGAACAAGTTATAGCTGAGAATTTCCCTAATCTGGGGAAGGAAACAGGCATTCAAGTGCAGGAGACACAGAGAACCCCCTCAAAATCAATAAAAACAGGTCAACACCTCGACATATAATAGTAAAGCTTGCAAATTTCAAAGCTAAAGAGAAAATCCTGAAAGCAGCTCAGGACAAAAGGTCTTTAACCTATAAGGGCAGAAACATAAGGCTGGCAGCAGACTTATCCACAGACACTTGGAAGGCCAGAAAGGACTGGCATGATAGATTCAATGTAACAAATGGGAAAGATATGCAGCCAAGAATCCTTTGTCCAGCATGGCTGTCATTCAGAATAGAAGGAGAGGAGCACCTGGGTGGCTCAGTGGGTTAAGCCTCTGCCTTCGGCTCAGGTCATGGTCTCAGGGTCCTGGGATCAAGCTCCGCATCGGACTCTCTGCTCAGTAGGGAGCCTGCTTCCCCCTCTCTCTCTGCCTGCCTCTCTGCCTACTTGTGATATCTCTCTCTCTCTGTCAATTAAATAAATAAAATCTTAAAAAAAAAAAAAAAAGAATAGAATGAGAGATAAAGGTGTCCAGGACAAACAAAAACTAAAGTAATTTGTGAACACTAAACCAGTCCTGCAAAGAGGATCTTTTTTTTTTCAGCATAACAGTATTTATTGTTTTTGCACCACACCCAGTGCTCCATGCAATCCGTGCCCTCTCAAGACCCACCACCTGGTTCCCCCAACCTCCCACCCCCCGCCGCTTCAAACCCCTCAGATTGTTTTTCAGAATCCATAGTCTCTCATGGTTCACCTCCCCTTCCAATTTCCCTCAACTCCCTTCTCCTCTCTAACTTCCCTTGTCCTCCATGCTATTTGTTATGCTCCACAAATCAGTGAAACCATATGATAGTTGACTCTCTCTGCTTGACTTATTTCACTCAGCATGATCTCTTCCACTCCTGTCCATGTTGCTACAAAACTTGGGTATTCATCTTTTCTGATGGAGGCATAATACTCCATAGTGTATATGGACCACATCTTCCTTATCCATTCGTCCGTTGAAGGGCATCTTGGTTCTTTCCACAGTTTGGTGACCGTGGCCATTGCTGCTATAAACATTGGGGTACAGATGGCCCTTCTTTTCACTACATCTGTATCTTTGGGGTACATACCCAGTAGTGCAATTGCAGGGTCATAGGGAAGCTCTATTTTTAATTTCTTGAGGAATCTCCACACTGTTCTCCAAAGTGGCTGCACCAACTTGCATTCCCACCAACAGTGCAAGAGGGTTCCCCTTTCTCCACATTCCCTCCAACACATGTTGTTTCCTGTCTTGCTAATTTTGGCCATTCTAACTGGTATAAGTTGATATCTCAATGTGGTTTTAATTTGAATCTCCCTGATGGCTAGTGATGATGAACATTTTTTCATGTGTCTGATAGCCATTTGTATGTCTTCATTGGAGAAGTGTCTGTTCATATCTTCTGCCCATTCCTGAACTTCATAAAATCTATCTATGAAAGACCCACAGCAAATATCATCTTCATGGGAAAAAGCTTGCAGCCTTCCTGTTGAGATCAGGAACACGACAAGGATGCCCACTCTCACCACTCTTCTTCAACATAGTATTAGAAGTCCTAGCAAGAGCAATCAGACAACAAAGAGAAATAAAAGGTATCCAAATTGGCAATGAAGAAGTCAAACTCTCTCTCTTCACAGATGACATGATTCTTTATATGGAAAACCCAAAAGACTCCACCCCCAAATTACTAGAACTCATATAGCAATTCAATAACGTGGCAGGATACAAAGTCAATGTACAGAAATCAGTGGCTTTCTTATACACTAACAATGAAAACACAAAGATGATCTTTTAAGCAGACAGTGAGCTCAAAAGTAACAAAGACCAAAAAGGAAAGACAATCTATAGGAACAGTGACTTTATGGGTAATATAATGGCACTAACTTCATAACTTTCAATAAAAATAAATGCTCCAATTAAAATACATAGGGTATCAGAATAGATTAAAAACAAACAAACAAACAAACAAAGTCCCATCAATATTCTGCTTACAAGAGACTCATTTTAGAGCTCCAGATTGAAAGTGAGGGAATGGAGAACCATTTATCATACCAATGGACATCAAAAGAAAGGTCAGGTAGCAATCCTTATAACAGACAAACTAAATTTTTTTAAAAGATTTTATTTATTTATTTGACACAGAGACAGAGAGAGAGGGAGAGAGCAAACACAAACAAGGGGAGTGACAGGCAGGGGAGGAGCACGCTCCCCTCTGAGCAAGGAGCCTGATGTGGGGCTTGATCCCAGAGCCCTGGGATCAAGACCTGAGCCATGATCATAAAAGCCATATATGAAAAAAACACAGCCAATGTCATCCTCAGTGGGGAAAAACTGAGGACTTTTCTCATAAAGTCAGGAACACTACAGGGATGTCCATTCTCAACCCTTATTCAACAGAGTACCGGAAGTCCTAGCCTTAAAAATCAGACAACAAAAAGAATAAAAGAAATAAAAGAAGTCAAACTTTCACTCTTAGCAGATTACATGATATTCTATGTAAAAAACCCAAAGGCTCCACCCAACAATTTCTACAACTGATTCAGGAACTCAGCAAAGTCACAGGATATAAAATCAATGCACAAAAGTCAACTGCATTTCTATACACTAACCATGAGGCAGAAGAAAGAGAAATCAAGGAATTGATCCCATTTACAACTGGGCCAAAAACTATAAGATACCTAGGAATAAACCTAACCACAGAGGTAAAGGATCTATACTCTTAAAATTATTGAGTAATTATGGAAAAAAACTGAGCGAGACACAATGAAATGGGAAAACATTCCATGCTCATGGACTGCAGGAACAAATATTGTTAAAATGTCTATGTTACACAAAACAATCTACACACATCCATTGCAATTCTTATCAAAATACCATCAAATTTTTCTCACAGAGCTGTAACAAACAATTCTAAAAATTTTTTTTTAAAGATTTTATTTATTTATTTGAAACAGAGAGAGAGAGATCACAAGTAGGCAGAGAGGCAGGCATAGAGAGAGAGAGGAGAAAGCAGGCTCCCTGCTGAGCAGAGAGCCCGATGCAGGCCTCGATCCCAGGACTCTGAGATCATGACCTGAGCCGAAGGCAGAGGCTTAACCCACTGAGCCACCCAGGCGCCCACAAACAATTCTAAAATTTATATGGAACCAGAAAAGACCCTGAAGAGCCAAAGGAATGTTGAAAAAGAAAACCAAAGCCAGTGGCACTGCAATTCCAGACTTCAAGCTGTATCACAAAGCTGTGATCATCAAGACAGCATGGTACTAGTACAAAGTCAGATACATAGATCAGTGGAACAGAATAGAGAATCCAGAAGTGGACCCTCCACTCTATGGTCAACTAATCTTCAACAAAGCAGGAAAGAATATCCAATGGGAAAAAGTTGGTCTCTTCAACAAATGGATGGAAAATTGGACAGCCACATGCAGAAGAATAAAACTAGACCATTCTTTTATACCACACACAAAGATAAACTCAAAATGGATGGAAGACCTAAATGTGAGACAGGAGTTCATCAAAATCCTAGAGGAGAACACAGGCATCAACCTCTTTGACCTTGGAAGCAGCAACTTATTGCTAGACACATCTCCAAAGACAAGAGAAACAAGAGCAAAAATGAACTATTGGGACTTCATCAAAATAAAAAGCTTTTGCACAGCAGAGGAAACAGTCAAGAAAACTAAAAGGCAACCTACGGAATGGGAGAAGGTATTTGCAAATGGCATATCAGATAAAGGGCTAGTATCCAAAATCTATAAAGAATTTATCAAACTCAACACCCAAAGAACAAATAATCCAATCAAGAAATGAGCAGAAGACATGAACAGACCTTTCTCCAAGGAAGACACACAAATGGCCATCAGACACATGAAAAAATGTTCAACTTCACTCAGCATCAGGGAAATACAAATCAAAACCACAATGAAATACCACCTTACACCGGTCAGAATGGCTAAAATTAACAAGAGAGGAAACAACAAATATTGGCGAGGATTCTGAGAAAGGGGAACCCTCTTACACTGTTGGTGGGAATGTAAGCTGGTATAGTCACTCTGGAAAACAGTATGGAGGTTCCTCAAAAACTTAAAAATAGAGCTACTGTAGGACCCAGCAAGTGCACTACTAGGTATTTACCCTAAAGATACAGATGTAGTGAAATGAAGGGGCACCTGCTCCCCACTGTTCATAGTAGCAATGTACACAACAGCAAAATTGTGGAAGGAGCTGAGATGTCCTTCAGCAGATGAATGGATAAAGAAGACATGTATATATATACAACGGAATTTTTCTCAGCCATCAAAAGGAATGAAATCTTGCCATTTGCAAAGACATGGACAGAACTACAGGGTATTATCTAAGCCAAATAAGTAGTCAGTTAGAAAAAGACAAATACCATATGATTTATTCATATGTGGAATTTAAGAAACAAACAGATGAACATAGTGGAAGGGAAGGAAAAATAAAATAAGATGAAAACTGAGAGGGAGGCAAGCCGTAAGAGTCTCTTAACTAAGAGAACAAACTGAGGGGTGCTGGAGGGGAGGTAGGTGGTGGATGGGGTAATTAGGTGATGGGCATTAAGGAGGACACTTCATATAATGAGCACTGGGTGTTATATGTAACTGATGAATGACTAAGTTCTATCCCTGAACCTAATAATACAGTATATGTTAATTAAGTTAAAAAATTAAAGAACTTACACAACTTAATATTAAAAAAAAATCCAATTTTAAAAATGTACATAAGACATAAGCAGACATTTCTCCAAAGAAGATATACAGATGACCAAAAGACAAATGAAAAAATGCTCAACACCACTCATCATCAGGGAAATGTAAATCAAAACCACAATGAGATATTATCTACATCTGTCAGTCTACATCTGCTAAAATAAAAAATACAAGAAACAGTAAGTGTTGGTGAGGATGTGGAGAAAGGGGAACCCTCATGCACTCTTGGTGGGAATGTAAACTTGTGTAGCCACTCTGAAAAACAGGGCGGAGATTTCTCAAAAAATGACAAATAGAATTACCATGTGATTCAGTAATTCCACTACTGAGTATTTAACCAAATAATATGAAAACACTAATTTGAAACCCTATGTTTATGGCAGCATTATTTATAATAGCTGAGATATGGAAGCAACCCATGTATCCATCGACAGACGAATAGATAAAGATGTAGTGTACACACACACACACACCCCGGAACATCATTCCGCCATAAAAAATAATGATATAATGCTATTTACAACAACATGGATAGATCTAGAGGGTATAATGTTAAGTGAAATAAGTCAGCCAGAGAAAGCAAATACTGTATGATTTCATTCATATGTAAAATTTAAGAAACAAGACAAAGGAAAAAGAGACAAACAAAAATAGTCTTAACCAGAAAGAACAAACTGGTAGTTATCAGAAAGGGGAGGTGGCTGGGGAGATGGGTGAAATAGGTAAAGAGGATTAACAGTACACTTATCATGACGAACACAGAGTAATGTACAGAATTGCTGAATCACTATATAGCACACTTGAAACTAATATAATACTATATGTTAATTATACTGGAATTAAAAATAAATAAATTTTCAAAAATCCTCAAAACCAATGGATAGACATAGCACATTAAGGGATTAAGACTCAGGCCCTAATCACAAAAGTACAGGGTATAATAGATACTAGATTATTATCTTCTGTTTTTGAAAGTCTAGATAGTGTCTCCAGAACATCTGAACCAATGCATATCTTTATTTTCACTGATTTCATCTATTTCTACTAATTTCACCAATGAAAGCCCATTTACAACATTTATTATGCTAACTAGCCAAAGATTTGGTGTGGTTAGAAATAATAATAGCCAAAGTACTGGTAGTAGTGACATCTGGAGCATAGATTTTCTGATATAACGTTATCGAAATACCTTAGAAGGTTTAATTCTGAATTAGGACAACCAACTATCCCTAGAGTGAAGCTTAAATTAACACACGAGCATGTGTGTGTGCGTGTGCATGTGCACACACACACACACACAGAGTCATCATATCCCTGGTGCTTTGAAATGGAAGTAGAAGCATTATTAAATTAGATAATGAGAATAGTAAACCTACTGAGATTCTAAACAAGGCCAGCTTCATGGGTGTGTGACCTGTGTGACTCCACAGTGGAGTCACACAGGTCCCCTAGGCTCACAAATGCCCTTAATTTGGTTTCGTGCTCTTCATCTTGAAATTTTAAAAAATTTGAACAAGTGATATCACATATTCATTTTGTACTATCTCCAGCAAATTATGGAGCCTATCCTATTTTTAGGGCCACTCACTCTGTAAAGAGGATTTGCTATGAAACTTGTGGCCTATTTTCTCTTTGGAAAAAAGTCAATAGAGCCAGCATCTCGCTTTCCATTTTTTCATTTTCACCTCTAGGCCTGGACAAAAACATAAGGGCAGAGGAGTAAATGGTTTTCAAAGGGCACTGTAGTATTGAAAACCTTGACACAAGTTCCATTAGAAAAAAATGGAAGCTCGTTCTTACCATTCTGGAATTGCCTCACCCATTTCCTGCCTAATGCCTGATTAAATGCCTCCATTTCAGTCAGGTGTCTTCTTGTCATTTCTTCTGCCCCTAAACCTATTTCTTTCAATTACAGAGGTTTTCTTTTCCTTTCTGATTCCTTTTTAATTCCTGTCTACTTTTTAGGTTAAAGTTTATGGGTAGTATTATTAAAGAATAATGCCAAGAAGAGATAGGAAGTTCTCCAGCAGATTTTTATTAATCCAGGGCAAGTCCTTTTTGGAAAAAAAAGAAATAGAAGGAATATTTGTAAAGACCAAGGGTTGGCATTGGCAGATCCCCTCCGCTTTACTGCCACACCCTTATGGTAAGGGAGAATCCTGGGGCATATGAGGATAAGTTAGTTCTTGGGAGACCCTGGTCCAGGACCAGCTACATAACTTGCAGGACCCAGTACAAAATGTGGGGCCTCTTGTTCAAAAATTATAAATATTTTTAAGACCTTGACAGCACAACATTAAGACACTGTGGTACCCTTCTGAGAAAGATGAGGGTCCATGTACAGGTCACATATCCATGAAGCTAACCCTGCCTTAGTCATTCATTCAATAAATTTATAGTGTTCCTACTATGATTCACATCTTCTTGTCCTGAAAACTTTGCAGAATTTAAAACAACAACAACAAAAAAAACCAGTTCCTTGGATGGCCCCTTAAGGCCAACCAGTTTTCTGGGCTCAACCAGTGCATTCCCCATGACTTATCTGTCCTTGTGAGGTGCTTTCAGGCAACAGACTGAAAGCGGATTGGAAGGAGGGTACTGGTTTGGGTTGAAGTTGGGTTCACCAGGAAGCAGACTCTGAAACAGAGCTTAGTATGCAGATGTTTCATAGGGAGTGCTCTTGGCATTAACACCCATGGAAAGGAGGGTAAGGAAGCAGGATTAAGTAGAGGGAGAAGCTTGGCTGTAATGCAGGCTGAATAATAGCTTTAGCCTACTTCATGGAAAAACTGTAGAGCTAGAATGACCCTTCAGTGTTGTCCTGAGCTGGAAGGAAATGGCTGGCTTTTATACCTTTATACTCCTGCATGGAATAGCTGCTGGATGTGGGCAGCCACGAAAAGGGGACTGACCTTGGGAGAGGTGACTTCGGAGCTATGGTAAACCCTACAGGGCAAGACCCCAAATGTCAGGCATCAACAGCACTCCCAGCTACTGGGGTAAAAAGGCCTTCCTTAAAGAGGGATCTGGGTAGTTGCATCAGTGTCCATTCTACTGTGTATATGGGAATTCCCCCAGATTGGAAAGTTCAAGATTGCCCTTTTTTAATGTCAGTGGGTACAAATTTTACAGTCACACATGGAAAAAATGTCTGTTTCCTTCTATCTACAACTAGGAGGAACAATCATCTTGGTTCGCCCTAGATTTTCCAGGTTTTAGCAGTGAAAATCCCACAGCCTAGGGCAAATTTAAACCGTTGGTCACCCTATCTCAACTCAATTTAACTTTCTTGATTTTAAGTCCTGGGTCCTCATTTTCAATTGAGAGCAGAAAATTGAATCTGGGATTTCCTCAGTCCATTGAGAAATTTTAGTTATAAGTTTAAAGCACAGTCTATTCAGGGGTTTTCACCCTTTCAAGATTCTTTCACTCTCCTCTTTCCTGGTGCTGATTCTAAACCCCCAGGGGTGTGGGCAGCTTCCCCAAAGAAGGATATTTGGGGCGAGAAGTGGCTGATTTTAACCTCTGCAGTCTCAATCTTCTGCAGGCCTCCTGCTCTAGGTGGAACTCATCCATGATTCCTCGGTGTCTTTGGCTCTGTTCTTTTTGCCCCTCCTGTGTGTGTGGGGTGTGTGTGTGTGTGTGTGTGTGTGTGTGTGTGTGTGATGTTTGCAATCTCTGAAAAACTTCTAGATCTATACAGTTGTGCCCTCTTCAGCCTTCTCATCTTAACCCCCATGAACATCATTTTTTCACCTTGACCCAGCTCTTTCCTGGTCTTCCTGTGGGCTCAGGGAAGATCAAGAGCAAAGGGAAGGGTATCACTTTATGAGGCTTCAGAAAAGACTCTGGGCTGTCAGTAGTACTCTGCTGTAATGTGATTCATAGCTATTGTTGTCTCCAACTCTGCCCATGTGCCAAGAGGAACAGTGGCAAGCCTGCCCAATCCCAGAGTTCCATGTAGGCCTAATAAGACCCAGGGCCTCTCACTTTTGGAGAAAACTTTGTTTTGATTAGCTTCCTCTTCTGGTAGGGATGCAGGTTTTATTTACTCTAGCATGTCCAACTATTATCTATCTTCTCACCCTACTTTTCCAGACTCACACTAACATACTGCTAAAGAATATCATTTCTCTGGCAAAGGTAGGAGTAAGAGGGAAGAGTTTTTGTATGTGATCAAAGTTAAGTTATTATCCATCTAAAATGCTGATATCAGCTTTAAAAACTCAATTTTATCTATAAGATGGTTTATGTAAGCCTCTTGGTAACCACAAAGCAAAAACCAGCAGTAGATATACAAAAGATAAAGAAAAGGCAATCAAAGCATATCACTATGGAAAATCATCAATTAGTTCATAATGGAAGACAGTAATAAAGGAAAAAAGAAACAGGGGACTACAGAACAGCCAGAAAATAATAAGATAGCATTAGTAAGTCCTTACCTATCAATAATTACTTCAAATGTTAAAAAAAATCACATTTTCTAGTTGAAAGGCATAGAGCAGCTGAATGGATATATAAACAAAATCCAACTATATTCTGCCTACAAGACCTCACTTCAGCTTAAGGACACACATAGGCTAAAAGTAAAAGATAGGAAAAGATATTTAGTTCAAATGGAAACCAAAAGAGAACAGGAGTAGCTAAATTTATATCAGACAAAAAGACTTTAAGTCAAAAGCTGTAATGACAGACAAAGAAAGTCGTTACACAATGAGAAAAGTCAATTCATTAAGAGTATATGATACCTGTAAATATATATGTGCCCAACATTGGAGCACCTAAATATATTAAGTAAATACTAATAAATCTGAAGAGAGACAACAATGCAATAATAGTGGGGAAATTCAATGCCCCATTTTTTTAAAATCTTTAATTCAAATTCATTAGTCCCCCCACCAAAAATTCAGTTAGACAATACATAGTACATTAGTTTCAGATGGAATGTTCAATAATTCATCAATTGCATATAACACCCAGTGCTCATCATATCACATGCCCTCCCTTATTGCCCATCACCCAGTTACCCCATCCCCCCACCCAACTTACCCTCCACAGCCCTCAGTTTGTTTCCCATAGTTAAGAGTCTCTCATGGCTAGTTTCCCTCTCTGATTTCTTACCACTCAGTTTTCCCTCCCTTCCCTTATGATCCTCTGCACTGTTTCTTATATGCCACATGAGTGAAATCATATAATTGTCTTTCTCTGATTGACTTACTTCACTTAGCGTAATACCCATCAGTACTATCCATGTTGATGTAAGTATTCATCATTTCTGATGGCTGAGTAATATTCCATTGTATATATATACACCAAATCTTCTTGTGGCTTTGTGTGTGTGTGTGTTATGTTAGTCACCATACAGTACATCATTAATTTTTGATGTAGTGTTCCATGATTCGTTGTTTGCCTATAATATCCAGTGCTCCAAACCATCCATGCCCTCCTTAATACCCATCACCAGGCTCACCCCTCCCCCACCCCCTCCCTTCTAAAATCCTCACTTTGTTTACCAGAGTCTATAGTCTCTCATGGTTCATCTCCCACCACATATTCTTTATCCATTCATCTGCTGAAGGACATCTCAGCTCCTTCCACAATTTTGCTGTTGTGTACATTGCTACTATGAACAGTGGGGAGCAGGTGCCCCTTCATTTCACTACATCTGTATCTTTAGGGTAAATACCTAGTAGTGCACTTGCTGGGTCCTACGGTAGCTCTATTTTTAAGTTTTTGAGGAACCTCCATACTGTTTTCCAGAGTGACTATACCAGCTTACATTCCCACCAACAGTGTAAGAGGGTTCCCCTTTCTCAGAATCCTCGCCAATATTTGTTGTTTCCTCTCTTGTTAATTTTAGCCATTCTGACCGGTGTAAGGTGGTATTTCATTGTGGTTTTGATTTGTATTTCCCTGATGCTGAGTGAAGTTGAACATTTTTTCATGTGTCTGATGGCCATTTGTGTGTCTTCCTTGGAGAAAGGTCTGTTCATGTCTTCTGCTCATTTCTTGATTGGATTATTTGTTCTTTGGGTGTTGAGTTTGATAAATTCTTTATAGATTTTGGATACTAGCCCTTTATCTGATATGCCATTTGCAAATACCTTCTCCCATTCCGTAGGTTGCCTTTTAGTTTTCTTGACTGTTTCCTCTGCTGTGCAAAAGCTTTTTATTTTGATGAAGTCCCAATAGTTCATTTTTGCTCTTGTTTCTCTTGTCTTTGGAGATGTGTCTAGCAATAAGTTGCTGCTTCCAAGGTCAAAGAGGTTGATGCCTGTGTTCTCCTCTAGGATTTTGATGAACTCCTGTCTCACATTTAGGTCTTCCATCCATTTTGAGTTTATCTTTGTGTGTGGTATAAAAGAATGGTCTAGTTTTATTCTTCTGCATGTGGCTGTCCAATTTTCCATCCATTTGTTGAAGAGACCAACTTTTTCCCATTGGATATTCTTTCCTGCTTTGTTGAAGATTAGTTGACCATAGAGTGGAGGGTCCACTTCTGGATTCTCTATTCTGTTCCACTGATCTATGTATCTGATTTTGTACTAGTACCGTGCTGTCTTGATGATCACAGCTTTGTAATATAGCTTGAAGTCAGGTATTGTGATGCCACCAGCATTGGCTTTGTTTTTCAACATTCCTCTGGCTATTTGGGGTCTTTTCTGGTTCTGTACAAATTTTAGGATTATTTGTTTCAGCTCTGTGAAAAAGGTCAATGGTATTTTTATAGGGATTGCTTTGAATATTTAGATTGCTCTGGGTAGCTTAGACATTTTAACTGTATTTGTTCTTCTAATCCATGAGCATGGCTCATGGATTTTTCCATTTATTTGTGTCTTCCTCCATTTCTTTCACACCCCACATTCAAATAAGAAAGTGATCTGATCATTTAGACAGAACATTAATAAGGAAATATGGGACTTGAACTACTTTAGACCAAATGTACCTAACAGAAAAATACAGAACATTCCATCCAAGAATAGCAAAATACGCATTCTTCTCAACTGCACATGGAATATTCTCCAGGTTAGAGCATCCTAAGCCAGAAAAGTCTTTGCAAATTAAAAAAGACTGAAATTGGGAGAGAGGAGTCAAGATGGCAGAGAAGTAGCAGGCTGAGACTACTTCAGGTAGCGGGAGATCAGCTAGATAGCTTATTTAAAGATTGCAAACACCTACAAATCCAACGGGAGATCGAAGAGAAGAAGAACAGCAACTCTAGAAACAGAAAATCAACCACTTTCTGAAAGGTAGGACTGGCGGAGAAGTGAATCCAAAGCGACGGGAAGATAGACCGCGGGGGGAGGGGCCGGCTCCCGGCAAGCGGCGGAGCAACGGAGCACAAAATCGGGACTTTTAAAAGTCTGTTCCGCTGAGGGACATCGCTCCAGAGGCTTAACCAGGGTGAAGCCCACGCAGGGTCAGCATGGCCTCAGGTCCCGCAGGGTCACAGAAGGATCGGGGATGTCTGAGTGTCGCAGAGCTTACAGGTATTAGAACAGGGAAGCCGGCTACAGAGACAGAGCCGAGGAGTAAGCTCTAAGCTCGGGGTTACCTTGAACCGGTCGCAGTCTCGGTCAGCTCGGAGTGCGGCCGGAGGCAGGGTGACGGGAGTAAATCGGAGCTGTTCTCTGAGGGCGCACTGAGGAGTGGGGCCCCGGGCTCTCAGCTCCTCCGGGCCGGAGACCGGGAGGCCGCCATCTTCATTCCCATCCTCCGGAACTCTACGGAAAGCGCTCAGGGAACAAAAGCTCCGGAAAGCAAACCCGAGCGGATTACCCAGCCCGGCCCCTGGTAAGGGCGGTGCAACTCTGCCCGGGGCAAAGACACTTGAGAATCACTACAACAGGCCCCTCCCCCAGAAGATCAACAAGAAGCCCAGCCAGGACCAAGTTCACCTACCAAGGAGTGCAGTTTCAATACCAAGGAGAGCAGCGGAATTCCAGAGGAGGAGAAAGCAAAGCACGGAACTCATGGCTTTCTCCCCGTGATTCTTTAGCCTTGCAGTTAATTTAATTTTTTTTCTTTTTCAATTTATTTTTCTTCTTCTGCTAAATTTTTTTAACTTTTACCCTTTCCTTTTTTAACGTTTTTTAACTAGTTTATCTAATATATATATATTTTTTTTTCCTTTTTATATTTTTTCTTTATTGGTTTTCTTTTTTTAATTGTTTCTTTCTTTTTTTTTTTTCTTCTTTCTGAACCTCTTTTTATCCCCTTTCTCCCCCCTCACGATTTGGGATCTCTTCTGATTTGGCTAAAGCATATTTTCCTGGGGTTGTTGCCACCCTTTTAGTATTTCACTTGCTCCTTCATATACTCTTATCTGGACAAAATGACAAGGCGGAAAAATTCACCACAAAAAAAAGAACAAGAGGCAGTACCAAAGGCTAGGGACCTAATCAATACAGACATTGGTAATATGTCAGATCTAGAGTTCAGAATGACGATTCTCAAGGTTCTAGCCGGGCTCGAAAAAGGCATGGAAGATATTAGAGAAACCCTCTCGGGAGAGATAAAAGCCCTTTCTGGAGAAATAAAAGAACTAAAATCTAACCAAGTTGAAATCAAAAAAGCTATTAATGAGGTGCAATCAAAAATGGAGGCTCTCACTGCTAGGATAAATGAGGCAGAAGAAAGAATTAGCGATATAGAAGACCAAATGACAGAGAATAAAGAAGCTGAGCAAAAGAGGGACAAACAGCTACTGGACCATGAGGGGAGAATTCGAGAGATAAGTGACACCATAAGACGAAACAACATTAGAATAATTGGGATTCCAGAAGAAGAGGAAACAGAGAGGGGAGCAGAAGGTATATTGGAGAGAATTATTGGAGAGAATTTCCCCAATATGGCAAAGGGAACAAGCATCAAAATCCAGGAGATTCAGAGAACCCCCCTCAAAATCAATAAGAATAGGTCCACACCCCGTCACCTAATAGTAAAATTTACAAGTCTTAGTGACAAAGAGAAGATCCTGAAAGCAGCCCGGGAAAAGAAGTCTGTAACATACAATGGTAAAAATATTAGATTGGGGGACACCTGGGTGGCTCAGTTGGTTGGACGACTGCCTTCGGCTCAGGTCATGATCCTGGAGTCCCGGGATCGAGTCCCACATCGGGCTCCCGGCTCCGCGGGGGTCTGCTTCTCTCTCTGACCTTCTCCTTGCTCGTGCTCTCTCTCACTGTCTCTCTCTCAAATAATTAAATAAAATCTTTAAAAAAAAAAATATTAGATTGGCAGCAGACTTATCCACAGAGACCTGGCAGGCCAGAAATAGCTGGCATGATATATTCAGAGCACTAAACGAGAAAAACATGCAGCCAAGAATACTATATCCAGCTAGGCTATCATTGAAAATAGAAGGAGAGATTAAAAGCTTCCAGGACAAACAAAAACTGAAAGAATTTGCAAATACCAAACCAGCTCTACAGGAAATATTGAAAGGGGTCCTCTAAGCAAAGAGAGACCCTAAAAGTAGTAGATCAGAAAGAAACAGAGACAATATACAATAACAGTCACCTTACAGGCAATACAATGGCACTAAATTCATATCTCTCAATACTTACCCTGAATGTTAATGGGCTAAATGCCCCAATCAAAAGACACAGGGTATCAGAATGGATAAAAAAACAAAACCCATCTATATGTTGCCTACAAGAAACTCATCTTAAACCCGAAGACACCTCCAGATTTAAAGTGAGGGGGTGGAAAAGAATTTACCATGCTAATGGACATCAGAAAAAAGCAGGAATGGCAATCCTTATAACAGATCAATTAGATTTTAAGCCAAAGACTATAATAAGAGATGAGGAAGGACACTATATCATACTCAAAGGAACTGTCCAACAAGAAGATCTAACAATTTTAAATATCTATGCCCCTAACATGGGAGCAGCCAACTATATAAACCAATTAATAACAAAATCAAAGAAACACATCGACAATAATACAATAATCGTAGGGGACTTTAACACTCCCCTCACTGAAATGGACAGATCATCCAAGCAAAAGATCAACAAGGAAATCAAGGCCTTAAATGACACACTGGACCAGATGGACATCACAGATATATTCAGAACATTTCATCCCAAAGCAACAGAATACACATTCTTCTCTAGTGCACATGGAACATTCTCCAGAATAGATCACATCCCCAGTCCTAAATCAGGTCTCAACCGCTATCAAAAGATTGGAATCATTCCCTGCATATTTTCAGACCACAATGCTCTGAAGCTAGAACTCAATCACAAGAGGAAATTTGGAAAGAACCCAAATACATGGAGACTAAACAGCATCCTTCTAAAGAATGAGTGGGTCAACCAGGAAATTAAAGAAGAGTTGAAAAAATTCATGGAAACAAATGATAATGAAAACACAACGGTTCAAAATCTGTGGGACACAACAAAGGCAGTCCTGAGAGGAAAATATATAGCAGTACAAGCCTTTCTCAAGAAACAAGAAAGGTCTCAGGTACACAACCTAACCCTACACCTAAAAGAGCTAGAGAAAGAACAAGAAAGAAACCCTAAACCCAGCAGGAGAAGAGAAATCATAAAGATCAGAGCAGAAATCAATGAAATAGAAACCAAAAAAACAATAGAACAAATCAACGAAACTAGGAGCTGGTTCTTTGAAAGAATTAATAAGATTGATAAACCCCTGGCCAGACTTATCAAAAAGAAAAGAGAAAGGACCCAAATAAATAAAATCATGAATGAAAGAGGAGAGATCACAACGAACACCAAAGAAATACAGACAATTATAAGAACATACTATGAGCAACTCTACGCCAACAAATTTGACAATCTGGAAGAAATGGATGCATTCCTAGAGACATAGAAACTACCACACTGAACCAGGAAGAAATAGAAAGCCTGAACAGACCCATAACCAGTAAGGAGATTGAAACAGTCATCAAAAATCTCCAAACAAACAAAAGCCCAGGGCCAGATGGCTTCCCGGGGGAATTGTACCAAACATTTAAAGAAGAACTAATTCCTATTCTCCTGAAACTATTCCAAAAAATAGAAATGGAAGGAAAACTTCCAAACTCATTTTATGAGGCCAGCATCACCTTGATCCCAAAAACAGACAAGGATCCCATCAAAAAAGAGAACTACAGACCAATATCCTTGATGAACACAGATGCAAAAATTCTCGCCAAAATACTAGCCAATAGGATTCAACAGTACATTAAAAGGATTATTCACCACGACCAAGTGGGATTTATTCCAGGGCTGCAGGTTGGTTCAACATCCGCAAATCAATCAATGTGATACAACACATTAATAAAAGAAAGAACAAGAACCATATGATACTCTCCATAGATGCTGAAAAAGCATTTGACAAAGTACAGCATCCCTTCCTGATCAAAACTCTTCAAAGTGTAGGGATAGAGGGCACATACCTCAATATTATCAAAGCCATCTATGACAAACCCACCGCAAATATCATTCTCAATGGAGAAAAACTGAAAGCTTTTCCGCTAAGGTCAGGAACACGGCAGGGATGTCCGTTATCACCACTGCTATTCAACATAGTACTAGAAGTCCTAGCCTCAGCAATCAGACAACAAAAGGAAATTAAAGGCATCCAAATTGGCAAGAAGAAGTCAAACTATCACTCTTCGCAGATGATATGATACTATATGTGGAAAACCCAAAAGACTCCACTCCAAAAATGCTAGAACTTGTACAGGAATTCAGTAAAGTGTCAGGATATAAAATCAATGCACAGAAATCAGTTGCATTTCTCTACACCAACAAGACGGAAGAAAGAGAAATTAAGGAGTCAATCCCATTTACAATTGCACCCAAAACTATAAGATACCTAGGAATAAATCTAACCAAAGAGACTAAGAATCTATACACAGAAAACTATAAAGTACTCATGAAAGAAATTGAGGAAGACACAAAGAAATGGAAAAATGTTCCATGCTCCTGGATTGGAAGAATAAATATTGTGAAAATGTCTATGCTACCTAAAGCAATCTACACATTTAATGCAATTCCTATCAAAGGACCATCCATTTTTTTCAAAGAAATGGAACAAATAATCCTAAAATTTATATGGAACCAGAAAAGACCTCGAATAGCCAAAGCAATATTGAAAAAGAAAGCCAAAGTTGGTGGCATCACAATTCCGGACTTCAAGCTCTATTACAAAGCTGTCATCATCAAGACAGCATGGTACTGGCACAAAAACAGACACATAGATCAATGGAACAGAATAGAGAGCCCAGAAATAGACCCTCAACTCTATGGTCAACTCATCTTCGACAAAGCAGGAAAGAATATCCAATGGAAAAAAGACAGCCTCTTCAACAAATGGTGTTGGGAAAATTGGACAGCCACATGCAGAAAAATGAAATTGGATCATTTCCTTACACCACACACAAAAATAGACTCAAAATGGATGAAGGACCTCAATGTGAGAAAGGAATCCATCAAAATCCTTGAGGAGAACACAGGCAGCAACCTCTTCGACCTCAGCCGCAGCAACATCTTCCTAGGAACATCGCCAAAGGCAAGGGAAGCAAGGGCAAAAATGAACTATTGGGATTTTATCAAGATCAAAAGCTTTTGCACAGCAAAGGAAACAGTTAACAAAACCAAAAGACAACTGACAGAATGGGAGAAGATATTTGCAAATGACATATCGGATAAAGGGCTAGTGTCCAAAATCTATAAAGAGCTTAGCAAACTCAACACCCAAAGAACAAATAATCCAATCAAGAAATGGGCAGAGGACATGAACAGACATTTCTGCAAAGAAGACATCCAGATGGCCAACAGACACATGAAAAAGTGCTCCACATCACTCGGCATCAGGGAAATACAAATCAAAACCACAATGAGATACCACCTCACACCAGTCAGAATGGCTAAAATGAACAAGTCAGGAAATGACAGATGCTGGCGAGGATGCGGAGAAAGGGGAACCCTCCTACACTGTTGGTGGGAATGCAAGCTGGTGCAACCCCTCTGGAAAACAGCATGGAGGTTCCTCAAAATGTTGAAAATAGAACTACCCTATGACCCAGCAATTGCACTGCTGGGTATTTACCCTAAAGATACAAACGGAGTGATCCGAAGGGGCACGTGCACCCGAATGTTTATAGCAGCAATGTCTACAATAGCCAAACTATGAAAAGAACCTAGATGTCCATCAACAGACGAATGGATAAAGAAGATGTGGTATATATACACAATGGAATACTATGCAGCCATCAAAAGAAATGAAATCTTGCCATTTGCGACGACGTGGATGGAACTAGAGGGTATCATGCTTAGCGAAATAAGTCAATCGGAGAAAGACAACTATCATATGGTCTCCCTGATATGAGGGAGAGGAGATGCAACATGGGGGGTTAAGGGGGTAGGAGAAGAGTAAATGAAACAAGATGGGATTGGGAGGGAGTCAAACCATAAGTGACTCTTAATCTCACAAAACAAACTGAGGGTTGATGGGGGGAGGGGGGTTGGGAGAGGGGGGCTGGGGTTATGGACATTGGGGAGGGTATGTGCTATGGTGAGTGCTGTGAAGTATGTAAACCTGGCGATTCATAGACCTGTACCCCTGGGGATAAAAATATATTATATGTTTATAAAAAATAAAATTAAAAAAAAAAAAGACTGAAATTGTACCAAGTCTCTTTTCTGACCATAATAGCTATGAAATAGAAATCAATAAAAGAAGAAAGTGGGAAAATTCACAGATATGTGGAAATTAAACAGCACACTCGTTAACAAACAATGGGTCAAAGAAGAAATCAAAATGGAAATAAAACAGTATCTTGAAACAAACAAATATGGAAATACAACATACCAAATCTTATGGGATATAGCAAAAGCAGTTCTAAATAGAACGGTTATAGTAATAAAGCCCTACATTAAGAAACAAGAAAGATCTCAAATTAACAACTTAATCTTGTACCTCTAGGAACTAAGAAAAGAATTACAAATGAAGTTCAAAGTTAGCAGAAAGAAAAAATTAAAAAGATCAGAACAGAAAAAAAATGAAATAGACATCAGAAAAACCATAAAAAAAAATCAATGAAACGAAGATTGGTTTTTGGAAAAGATAAGCAAAATGACATACCTTTACTAGACTAAGAACAAAAGAGAAGATTCAAATAATGTCTAAAATGAAAGAGCAGACCTTATAATTGATACCACAAAAATATGAAGCATCATGAGACACTATGAACAATTACATTCTCCCAAACTGGATAACCTAAAAGAAATGGATAAATTGCTAGAAACATACAACTTACTAAGACTGTATCAAGAAGAAACAGAAAATATGAACAGACCAATAATGAGTAAGAAGATTGAATGAGTAATGAAAACTGTCACAACAAATAAAAGCCCAGGACCAAATGGTTCCATTGATTAATTCAATCAAACATTTAAAGAACTAATATAATCTTTCTCAAACTCTTTCAAAAACTGAAAACAAAGGAACAATTCCTAACTCATTTTAAGAAACTAGCATTACTCTGATACCAAAGTCAGATAAGGACAATATAAGAAAAGAAAAACTATAGGTCAATATTGATTAATATAGATGCAAAAATTCTCAATATAATGCCAGCAGACTGAATTCAATAGCACGTTAAAAGGATCATAAACATGATCAAATAGGATTCATCTCTGGGACACAAGGAGGGTTCAACATATGCAAATCAATAAATGTGAGATACCACACTAATAGAATGAAAGATAAAAATCATATGATCTCAATAAATGCAGAAAAAACATTTGACAAATACAACATCCTTTCATGACAAACACTCTCAACAAATTGGGTATAGAAAGAACATGCCTCAGCATAATAAAGGCCATTTATGACAAGAGCTAACATCATACTCAATGGTGAAAGGTTGAGAGATTTTCCTCTAAGATCAGGAAAAAGACAAGATTCTCAGTATTCCTATTCAATACACTACTGGAAGTCCTAGACAGGGAAATTAGTCAAGAAAAAGAAAAGGCATTCAAATCAGAAAGGAAGAAGTAAAACTGTCTGTTTGCAGACAATGTGATCTTAACATAGATAATCTTAAAGACTCTACCAAAATACTCTTAGAACTACTAAATGAATTCAGTCAAGTTGCAAGACTCTAAGTCAATACACAAAAATCAGTTGTGTTTTTATACACCAACAATGAACTACCTAAGGTTAAAAAAAAAAAGAAAAGAAAACAATCCCATTTACAATATCATCAAAGTAATAATAATATACTTAGGAATAAATTTAATCAAGGAGGTGAAAGATCTATAGACTGAAAACCATAAGATTTTCGTGAAAGCAATTGAAGAAGGCACAAATAAATGGAAAGATACCCTGCTTTAATGGAAGAATTTTGTTAAAATGACCATACAACCAGGAATCATCTATAGATTCAGTTCAATCTCTATTAAACTGCTAATGGCATTTTTCATAGAAATAGAAAAAAACTATTCTGAAATTCATATGAAACCACAAAAAACCCTGAACAGCCAAAGCAATCCTGAGAAAGAAGAAGCAAACTGGAGGCATGACACTTCCTGATTTCAAACTATATAACAAACCTACAGTAAACAAAACAGTATGCTACTAGCATAAAAATAGATACACAGACCAATGGAACAGAACTGAAAGCCCGGAAATAAACTCTCACACACACAGCAACTCATATTTGATAAGGAAGCCAAGAATACTCAATGGGGAAAGGATAGTTTCTTCAATAAATGATGTTGGAAAAACTGGATATCCACATGCAAATGAATGAAATTAGAACAATATATTATACCACTCACAAAAATTAACTCAAAACAGATTAAGGACTTAAATGTAAGACTTGAAACCGTAAAACTCCTAGAAGAAAACATAAGGAAAATCTTTCTTTTTTTAATTTTTATTTTTTTTTTATTTTCAGCATAACAGTATTCCTTGTTTTTGCACTACACCCAGTGCTCCATGCAATCCGTGCCCTCTCTAAGACCCACCACCTGGTTCCCCCAACCTCCCACCCCCCGCTGCTTCAAACCCCTCAGATTGTTTTTCAGAATCCATAGTCTCTCATGGTTCACCTCCCCTTCCAATTTCCCTCAACTCCCTTCTCCTCTCTAACTCCCCTTGTCCTCCATGTTATTTGTTATCCTCCACAAATAAGTGAAACCATATGATAGTTGACTCTCTCTGCTTGACTTATTTCACTCAGCATAATCTCTTCCAGTCCTGTCCATGTTGCTACAAAACTTGGGTATTCATCCTTTCTGATGGAGGCATAATACTCCATAGTGTATATGGACCACATCTTCCTTATCCATTCGTCCGTTAAAGGGCATCTTGGTTCTTTCCACAGTTTGGCGACCGTGGCCATTGTTGCTATAAACATTGGGGTACAGATGGCCTTTCTTTTCACTACATCTGTATCTTTGGGGGTAAATACCCAGTAGTGCAATTGCAGGGTCATAGGGAAGCTCTATTTTTAATTTCTTGAGGAATCTCCACACTGTTCTCCAAAGTGGCTGCACCAACCTGCATTCCCACCAACAGTACAAGAGGGTTCCCCTTTCTCCACATTCCCTCCAACACATGTTGTTTCCTGTCTTGCTAATTTTGGCCATTCTAACTGGTGTAAGTTGATATCTCAATGTGGTTTTAATTTGAATCTCCCTGATGGCTAGTGATGATGAACATTTTTTCATGTGTCTGACAGCCATTTGTATGTTCGTTGGAGAAGTGTCTGTTCATATCTTCTGCCCATTTTTTGATATGATTGTCTGTTTTGTGTGTGTTGAGTTTGAGGAGTTCTTTATAGATCCTGGATATCAATCTTTTGTCTGTACTGTCATTTGCAAATATCTTCTCCCATTCCGTGGGTTGCCTCTTTGTTTTCTTGACTGTTTCCTTTGCTGTGCAGAAGCTTTTGATTTTGATGAAGTCCCAAAAGTTTATTTTCCCTTTTGTTTCCTTTGCCTTTGGAGACATATCTTGAAAGAAGTTGCTGTGGCTGATATCGAAGAGGTTACTGCCTATGTTCTCCTCTAGGATTCTGATGGATTCCTGTCTCACGTTGAGGTTTTTTACCCATTTTGAGTTTATCTTTGTATACGGTGTAAGAGAATGGTCGAGTTTCATTCTTCTACATATAGCTGTCCAGTTTCCCCAGCACCATTTATTGAACATAAGGAAAATCTTGACACCAGTCTTGACAACAATTTTTTGGATGTGACACCAAAAGCACAAGCAACAAAAGTAAAAATTAAAAAGAGGAACTACATCAAACTAAAAAGCTTCTACACAACAAAAGAAATGATTAACAAAATGAAAAGACAACCTGTGGAATAGGAGAATATAAAGTTGTGAAACATATATCTGAGAAGGATTAATATCTGAAATGTATAAAGAGTTCATTTAACTCAATAGCAAAAAAACAAACAATCCAATTTAAACGTAGGCAAAGGATCCAAGGATCCAAGTAGACATTTTTGTAAAGAAGACATACAAATGGCCAACACATACATGAAAAGATGCCCATCATCACGAATCAATAGGAAATGCAACAAAACCACATTAAAAACCTTAAACAATTATGTTGTGTACCTTAACCTTAAACAGTATGTTAATTATATCTCAGTAAAGCCAGGGAGAATAAAAAGCATCACTTCTTTCTTTTTCAAAAAGATTTTTATTTATTTATTTATTTATTTTTAAGATTTTATTTATTTGACAGACAGAGATCACAAGTAGGCAGAGAGGCAGGCAGAGAGAGAGGGAAGCAGGCTCCCTGCTGAGCAGAGAGCCAGATGCAGGCCTCCATCCCAGGACCCTGGGACCATGACCTGAGCCGAAAGCAGAGGCTTTACCCCACTTTACCCCAGGTACCCCTAAAAGATTTTATTTTTAAGAAATCTCTATACTAAATATGGGGCTCAAACTCACAACAAGATCTAGAGTCACATATTCACTGAGCCAGCCAGGTGCCCCAAATGGGAACTTCTTTTTCCTTTCTCTCCTGATTAAAGTTGTTTCCTTTAAAAAAAAAAAAAGATTTTATGTAAGCATGTATATATGTATGTATGTATTTATTAGAGAGAGAGAGTGTGTGTGCATGTGCATGTGCTGGTGGGGGGAGGGGATGAGGGAGAGGTAGAGAGAGAATCTCAAGCAGACTCACTGAGCACAGAGCCTGACATGGGGCTCAATCTCATGACCCTGAGATCATGACCTGAGCTGAAATCACGAGTCACATATTTAACTGTCTGAGCCACCCAGGCACCCCTAAAGTTATTTCTTTTTAATGTCTTGGCATAGAATGTGAAATTGACCCCAGCCTAATTTTATCTACTCTCATTTGTTTTTGCTTTTGTATGTGGATCAAAAGTTGTGAACTTGAAACAGAATTTGTATCTTTGATTCAGTGGTGTGCTAGAGCCAGGTCGTATTAGCTCATGAAAACTAGTTATTAGCATCTCTACCTAAGTCCACTTTAAGTGAAGTTGCATTGGTAGCTTGAAATCAGCCATCTTGGGGTTATTTACACCACAGAAACCAACAAACACCACAAATCAGGGCTCTTTTTTCTGGAGAGTCATTTGTTGAACATTTACCAACACATCATTGCTTCAGTTAAAGCTCTGAACTGATAAATTTCTCCTGAGTTAATGTAGCCTTATATCTCATAGAACTAAAACTTATAACTATAGGTGGAGTGAAGGAGAAGAAAGGAACACAGAACCAGTTAATACTTCAAGTTATTAGTCAGTGGGCACTTCACACATGTACAATCAGCCTCTGTTGCCCCCAACTGCAAACCGAGGCACGTTTTCCTTTTTTAGGAACAAAATTAATACAAAAGATTAAGCATTAAATAGTCTAGCACCCGAGAGTTCTTGTCTAAGGCAATAATTTGTTTTTTCTCAGAATCCCGATGAGTTTTTTTTACTGGAATATCACGAGAGATTCTGATTCTGTTAAAATTCTGGCCAAGAGCTTCATGTGCAGAGGGTAGTTAATTGATGGGTCAGACTTTAGGAAAGTTAAATAGATAAGTTCCAGGGCTATGCAGTACAATCAGGCAATTAAGGTGTAAATCATACATCCAATATTTTTAAAGTGGATCTGGATTATGTCCTACTACAAATAATGTATAATTAATTCCTGTCTCTAAAAAATCTGTTGAGCTCTCAGATTGTAACTCACTTATTTAGATGGCATTTGATACCAAAAATTCCAGTCAGGCAGAATAATTTTGATAGTTCTTTAATCAAAATATCAGGCTCTATTCTGAAACTTTTTATCAATTCAATTGACAAACATTTATTGGACACCTGTACGTACCAGGTACTATTCTCCATTGTAGAGATACAAAGGTGCACAACATAAACAAGACTTTTGCCATTAGTGGGGCTTATATCCTAGCTAGGAGGAAATGACACATATACCTAAAGATTTGTAATGCAGACACTCAAAATAGGCAGATGTAGTAAATCATGACAGGGTGGATCCAAGTCAGAATGCATGGTCAAGGAGGCTCTTCTGAGAAGCTGACATTTAGGTGAGGTCTGAATCACAAGAAATAGGCAGCCACGCTAATATAAGGGGAAGAACTGTTTGGACAGAGAAGACAGCCAGACAACCGGTGCAGAGGCTCCAAAGCAAAAATGAGTTTGTCATTTCACGGAACAAAAAGTTATCTAGTATGGCTAGAGCATAGTTGGCAGGATGGAGACTGTTTGAAATGAGGTCAAAGAATTAATCAGGAGCCAGACCATGGAGACTTCACGTCCAGAGGCTAGCTCAGACTTCAAGAAAAGAAGTAAGAACAGTGACTACTAGAAACTGGAATTAGACTCCTTGTCATATCACTTCATTTGCTTTAATAGACCTAAATCTGGTGGTTTAGACTAAGGTGGTGCTAATGGAGAAAAGAAGAGGGCTTTTAGGATATAAGTTAGAGGCTGAATCAAAATGACTTGCTAACGGACAGACTTTAAAAAGTGAGAAATTGGGGCACCTAAGTGGCTCAGTCAGTTAAACGTCTGCTTTCAGCTCAGGTCTTGATCTCAGGATCCTGGAAATGAGCTCCATGTTGGGCTCCCTACTCAGGAGTCTGCTTCCCCCTCTCCCTCTGCTTCTTCCCCTGTTCATGCTCTCTCTTTCTTCTCTCAAATAAACAATACCTTAAAAAATTCTAAAAAAATTAAAAATGAGAAATCAAGAAATCACAGCTAACATCTAGACTTTTTGCTTAAGCACATGCATGGATGATGTTGATGATATAATTTAATGAGCTGGGAAATTCCATGAAGAACCATGGAACCTTTATAAGGAATGAGTTCTATTTCAGCCATACTAAATTAGTACTGCCTATTTGACATTGTACGGTGTCTGTTATCAGTTTTAAAATATTTCAGCATTGACAATATGCTAGAATGTGTGTGAATGTGTGTGTATTTCAATACTATTTTTAGGCACTTAATTTTAGGCACTTAAGTTGATTTTCCAAATGGTTCCTTAAAACCTCAAACATTTTTTACTTTGCATGCACCTGTCCCAAGCCACAGTTCTCCACTCACCCCACATACAGTGGAATGCACCGTGCACTGACGCTGACTGAGCAAACTACTTCTGACACTGCTCTTACCCATGTAGATTTATTCAAATCAAACAACTGTTGGTTACTTTCAAGAAACTCCTCCTACTATACCTTGACTGCCCCAAATCCAGCTAATGCCATCACCATGGCAACTGGCGGTGCTCTGCAGTCCAACAGCAAGTCTCTTCATGATTTCATTTTCCCTTCTACATCTCTTTCACTTCTACATCATCTGTTAAGAGACTCAGATCAAGAAACATCTATACTTCCCATCTTTTAAGCCCAATCCAAATGGCATCTAGACATCCAGTGTGACAAGGAAAAAATAGGTCTTCACTGAATTTGCTAACTCCCTATGTTATTTTGACACAGAAAATGTTGAGGATCCCAAATTTCATTGTTTGAAGAACAGGTGAAGGGTTTGACTAGATGAGGAATATCTACTAAATCTATTAGAATTTCACGTACAAGATGAAGAGACAACAACCAAGATTAGTTAAGTCATTACTACTCTTATACCTGAATCTGAGCAAGACGGATAGCAGCCCAGGGCCCTCCACTTTAGAGGGCTCAGTTCTGACCCTTTTCCAGCCTAACTCCAATCTGAGGGGCCAGGAAGACATGCCATCTCAGACAAATGCTCAAGTGGCTAAGCCCCTGAATTCCTTGCCCTAATGGCCTAGATCTGCTCCCAGAGATGGGCAGGCATCTTCTTTGGGTACCTCCTCTCAAGGATGGATCTCACTACCAGTATGGGCTCTCCATAGCCTAAGATTTGGGCATGGGACAGCTGTTTAGGTGTGGCCAGAGGGGGTGCTGATGACAAAGATTTGCCACAATGGCTAATCTGGTATCTGCTCACCTGTTTGTATGAGTCCTTGTTATGCCAGAGGGACCTGAAGGAAGAAGAGCTCAGGATGGATGAGGTGTTTCCCTCACATTGCCAATTGCAGACAAGGATTTCAAGGATTCTGGGGATTCTAAATTATAACCTGGCTTTTCAGGTAATTACCGAAAGTATATTTGTGATGTTAGGATTGAATTTATTTTATTGAGCAGTTTTCTAGCTTGATTTATAAATTATAAAACTTCAGACTTATGGTATGTGGGTTTCCATTTCTATTCTTACCATTGGTTCTACAAACATTAGGGGCAGACCTGGATGGCAGGCAGCAAAGAAGGTATTACTTCCATAAAGATGTTGAACACTAGCTTCCTCATAAAGTTTTATAGTTCAGTTCCTTTAACTTCATGCATATGCTTGTATCTGTGTATAATATTTATATATCTTGACAAAGAGAGTTACTATTTTTTTTTTTAAGATTTTATTTATTTATTTGACAGACAGAAATCACAAGTAGGCAGAGAGGCAGGCAGAGAGAGAGAGGAGGAAGCAGGCTCCCTGCCGAGCAGAGAGCCCGATGCGGGGCTCGATCCCAGGACTCTGGGATCATGACCTGAGCCGAAGGCAGAGGCTTTAACCCACTGAGCCACCCAGGCGCCCCGAGAGTTACTATTTTGATTAGTGTAATACAGCAGCTTTCTCGGATATAATTTCAAGCACGTATCTGTTCCAAAGGTTTCTTAATTTAGTAATATTGTTTTTCTCACAACACTGTACTCCACTAAAATTTGTGTTTACATAGCACGAAAGTTTTAACTTTAATGTTGAACTTCTTTCCTGAGCCTCTGATGGCATTCACAATAATGTCAGAATGAATATCCAAAAGATGTATTTTGATCTCATGAATTAAATAAAGAAAAACAAACCTTTACTGGAACCAGTTTTCTCTTTATGTAGAACACTGGTATAAAACTGGCCTCATTGAACTGTTTGTGTAGTTCCTCTGCTAATGGAGCCAACACACGAACAGTTATCATTTCACTTTTCATATGTCCAAAAGCAAACCTGGAACCCAAAGTGGGTGAAGTTAATGAAGAAAAACAATCATTTGAGGTAAATGAAAAGTCATGCTTCACTGACTGATATGTAAATGCCCTTTCTGTAGGTACACATTTGGTCGTTTTTGGATATAGTCTTAAATTAACTTCTAAATTGTTGGATAACCTGGAACTTCTTCAGAAGATTTGTGTCTTCCGGTTTTCATGTGGTCAGTGGTATCACTGAGCCCTCATAGTAGATGGTAAATTGTGTGGATAAACATTTTTTGCAAGTTACACATTCATCAACAACTTTGTTGTGAAACTGAAGTTCAGAACTTAGTTTTTTGCTTAACATGTGCTTTTGGTTTTTTGAGTTCTTTCCTGCTGTGTTTGTTGGAAAAGAGCATTACCAAATAATAACTACTGCTGATAAATGTACATGAACCAAATAATAAATAACAAAACATGTAATGAGAATATTCAGGCTGCTCTCTATAAGCTTTATGACAAAATAGCCTGGACTCTAGCTCTGGTGCACGTTTCCCAACTAAACAATGAAGTCTCACGTTTCTACTGATCCTGCCAACTGAAGGCTAGTGGCTTCATGCATTTTGAAGAGTATGGGTGTGAGTGTGTCCACAGCACGACGGGCAGACCCAATAATGGCCAGTAGAGGCAGGGCTGTTGAGTCTCCTAGTTCCATCCAAACCAGGAGAAATTAGCTTCATGAGCTCTCTTTTGCCCAAGGGCACTGTGTTTACCAGCAAGTGCCACACATGCGGTCCTTGAAAGGGAGGTTAAAGTAAAAACAAAATCTGTTCATACATCTCCTATACTACTAGACAACCACATCAGAAGCTGAAAATACAAAGTAGAGAGCTCCCAGTGCAGCTATTAATAATTTTTCATTAAAAAAAATTTAAAATTTGAGGGAAATGTTAGACCAGTTGATATACTGGGACAAAAGGTATAAACTGGATTTGTCCCACTTTTGGTCATAATTATAGGACAATAAAGAAACTTCATTTTCTTTGCCCCTTTGGGAATGGTGTTTGTAATTTTACTATCTCATATACAGGTGTACCTGAGGTTTCTAGGTGTGGTTTCCTAAGTTTGAGCTTACTTAGCCAATGGCACCACATAAGCCCAGGATGCCTACTTGATACCTGTGGCTATGTGACCTTCAGTCTATTCCTCTGGCCACTGAAAATAAATTAAAAGCTCCCTGATTGACTAGGCTGTCTTGGTCATTTAGTTATAATGACAGAGCTGAGCAGGCCAGGCAACAAAAGACCTAGCACATGGCATGTACTCAATCAATCTTTCAATAAAAGAAGCCATTGTTGGAGGTGTTACTGAATGCCCCCAACTTCCTCTGGGCTGTCTTCCTTGAAACATCAGTAATTTCAGAGTAGGTTCCATGGCTGTGTGTTTACTAAAGAATTTAAAATAATGTCAGTGGTTTCTTGAAAGTCATGAAATGACCTTACATCATTTAAAATGTCAATGAACAAATGCTTCATTAGGATATGAGAATCACAAAACTTTGCAAGGAAATAGCAAAAAAAGACAGACAGACAATTTATCTCAGAATCACTGGGTAAACTGCTGGGCAAAGACCTGTCCAGCACAGTCTACTGTTCCTGGAATGCTGACGACAGCTTATGCCTCTGCTTGGCATGTCAGGCTAAGTGGCTAAATGCTAATATTTGATCCCATTTGATGTCCTAATCAGATGCTTATTCGATCGAAGTCACTGCCAAGTTTTGCAAAGACTTGTAGAAATTGAAATTCTAGTTGCCAATGTTATTTTTAGCTTGCTCTTTGGTTGTAGGCTTTAAGTTGATTTTCCTTTTTTTAGGCATTTAATTAAGTAGATGAACAGGAACATTATGGGACAGTAGTTAACATTAGGATTGATGTGATGTTCTTTCATTGCTCATCATATCCTGCCTCAAATCTTTTTTATTTTTTATTTTTTCAGCACTGAGAGTTGATATTACCATACATATTTAGTCTGTCCCAAAAATGTTCCAAGATATATTTTCTCAAAGTACATAAATACCTATATTAGACACAGGGAGAATTTTTAGTTAGTCCCTAAGAGGTAGAATAGTGTTTATGTGTCCTGGAATGTAGTTGCTTAAGTTCTCTGACAGAATAAAATAACTTGTGTTGCTATGAAAATAACACAGATGGGGAAAAAAATCATATTAGCATGGGCTTTATCCAAGAGTGTTCTATGGAATATGAGTCACATGTGCTATTCCATGAAAGGAGAAGAGGATTCTGTGGTTTAGATCCTCCCACTACACTTTCTTCTTAGAGATTCCCAACATTTGTAAACATAATAAAGAATTTGATTGGTCCTGTTATGAAGAAATCTCTTAAATTTTTTTTAACTTGGAGATTTCTAGAATTTTTCATGAAGCCCTCATTTTGTGTTACTTCCCATAGAAATACTGTAGTGATATAATATCATTTCTTTAAGGCTGTTTTCTTGCATTCATTGGGCTAATGATTTACTTTTTACAGTTCTAAGACATTATTTCCCATTTATTTTATGTACACTAAATATAGATTTATTTTCTTTCAGTTCTTTTTTGCCAACAGGCTGATTACCCCTCCAAATGCTTTTAGTATCATGTGATCTTAAAAAATCAGTGACTTTCTCTCTCTCCAGAGCTCATGAGTTTGTTATTCAGTCTCATTCTTACCTTTCCTTGCTACTTGGTTTTCAAAGCTTTGTTATCTTCTATCCCACAGCAAAACCACTCTAATTTAGCTGGCTTTTGGCCAGTTTCTGTTTCTCTCATTCCCAATTCTCTTACCCTCAAATGTCATTTTGGTCTCAGATTTGATCATACAATAAACACTGATCATTTATGTCTGCCATTCCAATAAAATGACAACATTCCAGATTATGGGTATAATCTCTTGACAGAGCAATACTGACCTTATCACTTTTTTTTCCCTGACTAGTAGAATTTACTATATATTTTTCCTATAGTGCAAATTTCAATACCTAATCAAAGTGTTGAATCCAGGCTATCAGTCTTAGTGGCCCACCCTTCTGCCCTGTTGTAGAAGTGAAAATCTGGAGTCATTCAGTTTACTCAATTGTGAGGGCTTTCAACATGCTAGGAATTGGGGTACAATGAAAAGAACAATACAGGGAGTTCCCTGCTTTTATGAACTATAGATGAGGGTGTTACAGTGCATAGTTATATTCTTTTTAAGATTTGTATTTATTTACTTTTTTTAAAAAATGTTTTATTTTATTTATTTATTTGTGGGAGAGCAAGAGAGAGAACACAGAGGGAGAGAGCACAGAGGGAGAGGGAGAAGCAGACTTCCCACTGAGCAGAGAGCCTGACTCGGGGCTGAATCCCAGGACCCTGAGATCATGACCTGAGCTGAAGGTAGGTGTTTAAGAGACTGAGCCACCCAGGCACCCCTTATTTATTTACTGACAGAGAGAAAGAGGGAGAGAGAGAAGCAGGCTCTCTGCTGAGCAGGGCCCAATGCCCAGCTTGAGCTGAGGGCCCTAGGATCATGACTTGAGCCAAAGGCAGATGCTTTACTGACTGAGTCACACAAGCGCCCCTATAACATAGTTTTTAAAAAATGTGTCTTGATTCAGTTTTGAGGGCTGGTTTAGAAGCCCATCAGTTCCCCCTTTTGGGCAGCACAAGTCCACATTCCAGTGACTTCCCTTATAGAACTCTTACACTCCTGGCGTCCATGTAGTAGGCCTAATTGCCCCTGGGCCAAGTACCAGACAGCTAGAAACAGCCACTGAGTCCTGGAGCCTGTGAAATTATTCAAATCAGCTAATTCACAAGGAGTTTGCTCAACCTAGTTAACCCCACTCTGGTTTGCCACACATAAACTACCCCCACCCCTGGGTATAACCCTCTGTGTGGCCCTGCCTGGCAGTCTGCTCTCATTTGGCAAGTAACAAAAAGTTCTGCTTTTCATCTACCCAAGTGTCGGTGTGTTAGGTCCTGCCATCAAAGAAGACTTAAGTCTAATAAAACATAGCTGTAAGCAAAATTTTTCTTTCCTATTGTTATGAAAATTTCAAAGGACTTAAAATAGAGGTACTAATTGGTGGTGAGAAAGAGGTGGGATCAGGATTTCAAGAGAAGAGAATAATTCTTTTTAACAAAATTAACTTGAATAATTGAATTCTCCTCACCAAGGACTTTAGCAGGTTAATGCATCCCATATATTCATTTACTGATTGCATGCTTATTGAGCATTTGCTGTGGTCCTGGTATTACAAAGCTCTAGGAGGTGCGCAGGAAAAGAAAATATGTATCCTCCTCTTGAGAAACCTGCAGATTAATTAAGAGAACATGACATGCACCTAAAATGATTAGAGACAAAATCAAGTATGTAGTAATATAACTAAACCATCGCTAAGTCCAAAAATTGACAAAGAACTAGAGAAATAAATTGGCTTGCAATTTTCAAGGATAGAGCTAATTTTTAAATAATTTTTAACTTTCCTTGTTATTTTGCTAGAAGAATGCTTGCAGTATTGCTCTTTTCCCAGCTCTGAAACCCTTTCTCTGAGGCACACAGGGCCTGGCTGTTTGTAGGCTTGTTATAAAAAGTTCAGATGCTTTGGAGTCAGGTACATTTTGAGATGAAGCAGGTAACAAAGTTCTCTCAAGGGATGGATTTTGGAGGAATGTGTTGACAGTTCAGATCAGGTGAAGCTATTTCTTTTAGAACTTGGGTGTATTTCAAAAAGGAAAATGGTTTCAGTCCAAATACATTTGTAATACCAACCTTCCTGGTTGGGGAATTGAATGCTTAGCTAATACGTTTTTGAGGGGCAGGCTTCTGTGTGTTTAAATGACTGACTGGCCTGGAAATTGTGCTTCTCTAAAAGGTATTTCATGTTGATCCACAGCCTTCAGGGGAACTCACACTTACCTGAGGAGAAGCAGGAGGCTGTAGTTTATCAAGCCCCTGTCCTTCCTCTAGATTCACTTTCCATAATTTTACCTACCACTACCTTCTTACTGAACATCTGCCCTGTGTAATGGACTATAGTGGCCTCTGCAGGGGATGCCAAGTATGAACAGAGAGAGAAGGTATGGACTCCATTCAGGGAAGAATGTGGCCATAGTCATAAAGACATAAAGTGTTGTGCACATTAAGTAAAGAAGGAATTACTTCCAACTGTGTGGATCAGGGAATCTTTACAGAGAGAATAACAATTGAGCTGGGACTTAGAGAACAGGTTTGACTTGTCGACTAGAGAAGGAATGGGAAAACTGCAGCCTGTGGGCCAAATCTGTACCCTCAACCTGTTTTATAAACAAAGTTGTACTGGAACTCAGCCAGGCCCACTCACTGACATCTATGGCTGCTTTCATGCAATGACAGCAGAGTTGAGTAATTGTGACAGAAACTATATAGCCCTCAAAGACTAAAAAATCTACTCCCTGGCTTTTTTCAGAAAAAGTGTATGACCACTGGGTTAAAGTCAGTTACTTGAGGGATCTGATACGTTGCCTTGATATCTGGACTCACTGTAGGCCAAAATATAGGACTTCATTCTGGAAACAGAATGCTTCTGAGCCTTGGGAGTGTCTGAGTGTTCACAATGATACTGAACTTCAGACATGGAGTGTGGTGGATGGACTGCAGGAGACAGGTGCTATGGGTAGGAAGAAAAAGTCAGAGGTTCATATTGTCACTTCAACAATAATGAAGCTGGATTAGAGGGCTGTCTGAGATAAAAGGGAGAGGATACAAAAGACGTTGCAAATAAAGCCCTGGCAGGGAGGACAGAAGGGAAGAGAATTAAGGCTGGCTCTAGGGTCTTGAGTCTAGGTGACTGGGGATGTCAATGATTCCTTTTCTGAAAATATGTCAATTTGAACAGGACTAATTGGATATTCCTCCCACCATACCCTGATTAGAAGGAGAAATAAAGCTGGAGTGGCCCCAACCCCTCTAGGGCAATGGGCACTGGGAAGAGAGGTGGTCAGAAGCTATTGTTATAGAGGAGCAAGAATGATAGGCTTGCTTATGGAAAAATACGTTCCTAGATAGGCAAACAGCCTAAGTTGTCTCTGAGAAAAAATACTGTATAAGTTGGAGGACTTCTTTATGTTTTAAGTCATCTTGCAGGATTGCCAGATAAAATACAAACTGCCTGGTTAAATTTGAATTTCAGATCAACAAGGAATAATTTTTTGCGTGTGTAAGTATGTCCCAAATATTACATGGGATATATTGTTACTAAAAAATTATTTGCTCTTGATCTGAAATTCAAATATAACTGGGCATCAATTTCAGATCAATAATGAATAACTTCTCAGTTATTCATTATTAACCCAAGAATGGATATGTTTATACTATCATTACTAACCCAAGTATGAATATATTTATACTAAAAATCATTTATTGGTTATCTAAAATTCAAATTTTTTTTTCTTCTAAATCTGACAACCCAACTTGTAAGGTAAGCAAGCCAAAGCTTTCCCTTTTGAGGAGACTGAACAAGAATTCGAGCGCCTGTATTTGCTTTCCTTCACAGCAGTAGAGTTGACTCCTTCAGCTCTTCTGGAGCCCACAACTGAGCAGGGATAGCTCAGTGAACATTAGGCTATCCGTCTCAGAGTGCAGATAGAGCACAGACCAAGGGGTGTGGTAGGGTGAAGTTTCCAGTGATGGCGGCTGAGGTATCCAACTGAGGGAGTTGGATAAGGGGTTGTATGGAGTAAAGAGTGTCTGGATTACAGAGAGAAAGTTCAAGACAGGGATAGACTCCTTAGAGGAGGCTCCTTTCAAAGATCTAATTCTGCAAGGAATTTTCTCAGGGTAGAACAAAGTAACAACTACACTAACTAAAGGTCACAGCTTCTATCACACTGGCTGCAATGTGGAAATATGCCCACCTCAGATCTCTGAATCTGTAATATGTTGGTTTGGTGAAGAGGTGAACATTATTTACGTGCTATTTCATAGAGCTGTATGATTGTGAATTTTATGCACCAGCCTAGCTAGGCTACGGTACAAACACCATCGACGTTGCCGTGAAAACATTTTTAAGATGTGACTACCATTTAAGTGAGTAGACTTTGAGTAACACAGATTACCCTCCATAATATGGGTATCATCCAACCAGCTGAAGGCCTTTAGAAAAAAGGCTGAGGTCTCCAGAAGAGGAGCCTGCATTTGGACTCAAGTCTTAACATGGATGCCTGTCAGAATTTTCAACCTGACAGAATGTCTTGCAGAGTTTTGGATTTGCCTGCCCCCCAAAGTGCATTAGTCAATCACTTAAAATAAAAAATAAATCTGTCATATACATATATACATTCTATTTGTTCTTTTTCTCTGGGAAAACTCTACCTAATACAGGCAGGTGCTCTGGTGATTCCAGAGTAGCAATGACCCCTTTGCCACTTCCTCTGTTTCTCACTGGAAGCAGTACCATGGGGAGCCACAGCTGATTTGCCCCAGCACCAGATTCCTTTCCTTCTGAAGCCTGAGCAACAGTAAAACCAAACAGCTGATTAAGACACATTTCTTCATTTAAGGGAAGGCAGAACCTGCCACATCAGGGTTATACATCTAAGAGCCATCATATACATGGAGTGGGGCTATTCCCCATAGCTAGATGGGTGCAACCTTGGAATTCTAAAATTCTGGGGAGTGAGGCTGTGCCCTCTGACCTCAGGCATGCCCTCAACACAGCAGCTACAAAGGGTGCTCTTAAAATTGTGTGTCTAAGAAGACAGCTTTACCATATTTCTTTTTCTCTTTATCCAGTCCCCTCACTGGACAGATGATGCAAACAAAGGCAGGTTTATAAAAAAATCTTTAGTGGATGGCATATCTGTCTGCTCTCCTCCCAGCTCCCTAGCAACAGCTATACTATCCTTTTATAAATCTTTTCATGGAAATTTTAGCTTTTCTTCATAGGTCTCTGTTTTTATCTTTCAGTATCTTTCCCCCTGTCCCCCTCCCTCCCTTTCCCGCCTTTTCCTCTCTCTGTCTCTGTCGCTCTGCATGTTTCTTTCTTGCTGGTGGGATTTCCCACATTAGCCACTGTCCCATTACTTTGATTCCTTCTTGGCAACAAGAGTTACAGCACCATTATGCAGCAAGCAGTCCTGCTTCCCTGCTACCTTAAAAATAATAATGTTTCATGATGACAAATGGATATAGTTAACAATGAAAGTAAAATGCTTAGCAGACAAGGGTCAGATTTCTCTTCCTAGCAAAAACAAAGTGGCTTGAGAATATCTAAAGAAAGGAAGATGTATGTGGGGATGGCTTGTGTTTGCCAGGTGGACACCTCTACTGTTTTATACTTAATTTAGCCTCTGTGGATCTCAAGAGTAAGTTCTCAAAGGCGAAAACTAGTTATTCTTAATTTACTTAAAAACCAAGGTTTGTTCTAAGAAGCTTAAAAATATTAGCAGATTTTATAATCTAGTTTCACATTTGCCATTTTCTTTGATAAAAAATTAAAAACAAAAATAAGACAGTCTAAATTAATGAAGGGATATAATCCTTTTGTGCCCAGCTGAATTTTCTACACTGTGCCAGAAAAGGCCTAATGGAAGTTAAAGAAAAAGAAAAAAAATGAAGGGAAATAACTTTTCTAGACCTCCTTTTCCTCCCTACCACTAAAAGGAGGAAAAAAAAAAAACCCTAACATCCAAGAAACCTTCCAACCAAATGCTATTTGCATGCACATGTGTGCATGTCTGTTTTGCACATTACACGTGTACCTTCCCCTGGGTGCAGATGGCTACTCCAGCAGCAGCACACGTGGGATGTGTATGTCTGAAAGTTAGCTTGCTCGTGCACATGGAAAGAAGAAAACAAGAGAATGAGGTAAAAACCACATAAGCCTAAATCAAAAGCAACTGTTCTACTATAGGGAAAGTAGGCGGATCTTGCTTTGCGCATACACCACTCTTTTCACCGCCCAGACTCATCTTTGAAATAAAATAAGCATGGCAAACTAACTGAAACATAGGTAGAAATAATATATTTGGGTTTCAGAAAGAAAAAAAAAGTAAGCTGGCATAGCTTGAAAGGCACCCATTTCATAACAACACATGTGCAAAGAATTACAGTAATTGCAGTGCACACATCGGTAACAGACAGAGTGAACAATGAATATTAAAAACACATTCTTAGAGCTGGGCCCATGGCTTGGCAGCAGTGCACAGCATGGAGACCTGCACAGGAGTCAAAGAAAGGCCTTTGGCTTCCAGAGCTGTCAGGGCCTGGCAGAAGCTGGGGAGAAAAGAGGAGGGCAGAAGGTGGCAGTGACTGTCCCCTTCAGTGTGACTCCCATCACTCAGTGGCAGAGCCCTAGGATGGCTTCAGGAGGGTTTCATAGAGGAAGTCTGCCCTTAGTCCTTTAGGGCTCTAGTTCAAAGCTGACTTGGAGCCAGGCTGAGAAGGAGGAGAGATGGGGATAGAGAACAGACAGAAGGTTATGCTGGGAACACCCAGACGGTGCCCTGGACAAGCATCCCAGGCTTCTCTCTCAAGGCTCGCCTATAGCATGATCTAGCACGACGCACTTCACTGCTGTGGAGACATAATCTGGGAAAGTGTTTATCTTCCGTGGACTAAATGCACTGGTCTTCCTTTTCCCCTTCAATATTTGCTATGTGGTGGCATTAAAGTCTGCAGGGGGATGAATTCTCCTGTGGTATATTCCAGAGCCTTTAAAGACATGCTAACCAAACATCCAAGGTACACAATGATCTTTTCACTGTGAATCCCTTCCATTGTCAGCAAAAACAAAAGGCCCTTCTCTTAAGTACAGCTTTGGTTTTGAATGTTCAGATTTTGCTTCTTACCACTGGCAAGGAATTGATTCTTGAATCATTGCAACTTTGGCATTGGGAGAGGCCAGACTGTGAGAATCTCTAACCAGAGAGTTTGGTTCACACACTGGGAGCTGAGGCCCTTGTATTCTTAAACTGTGGCCATGAACACCCAAGGAGTTGGTGAAGAAGAATTCAGGGAGATCCATAAACTTGGATAGGGAAAAAAAAATGACATCTTTATTTTTGCTAATCTCTGAAATTTAGCATTCCTTTATTGATAAATATAAAAAACAAAACACAATAATATTAGTAATACTTAGGACTTTGTCACCAGTAAAAAGTACGGACATTTTCATGTCATTTCACCATTGTTTTAGATATCTCCAATTATTAAGCTCATCACTACTTGGAATTATGGTAATTATTAGACCTGTTATTTTATGTATTAATGAAGTGCATAGCATAATAAAATACTTTGATAACTGTATTTTAATATATATGGTTTCCCTTGGCATATTAAGTGCTATATTCTTTTTAAAGAGATTAGTCTGAGAAGGGGTCCACAGACCATTTGTCCACACTTAGCAGAGGATTCTATGGCACATACAACATCCTCCTGAACTCCAGAAGGACCCAGTTTTTGAAGCAGTGGTGAGAAGCTAAGCCTTCCACACAGTGAATTCCATAGGGGGCTGGCCTAATGTGTGTCTCTACACACAGGGGACAGACAGAAAAGGCAAACCTATGTCTCCAGACACAACACTGAGGATTTAACAAAGGAATTTCTCACTTGTCCACTCTTATTATATGTTCAACAACTGTTAGCATTCATAGGATGAAAGTCTGCATTTTCTCTTCAATGATATGGAGAGTTCCAAAATGATTTCATTAGAAAGAAAATAAAATAAACCCCTCAAACAACTTCTCCAGATGCTGGCCAAGAGTGTTTGCCACTGAATCACTATTGATTGGGTAGAGGCTGATGATGAACTGACTGCATTTAGCAGTTTCTGTACCAAGGGTAGAAGGACAGAGAACAGCCACGGGAGGTGAGAGAATCAGGTAATACAAGACAACATAGGGGTGACACCTATTAAATTCAAGAGTCCACTAAGAGAACTGATACCCATAAGTGCTACAGAAGCAAATTAGAAAGTCCTCTTATTTTCACTTGTCCTCATGATAAAGGAGAGGAGTAGTTTAAGCTAAAAACAATGATTCATTTGATTTATCAAAATCTGAAATCCTAAAAAAACCCAACCAAACAAAAAAAAAAGAACAGAAACAAACCAACAAATAAATCTGAAATCCTGCTGAACTCTTGTGCTTGTGAAGAATCTAGCCTCAGAAGGCATGCTGGCAGAAACAGTACTACTCACAATTCTCAAAAATATAAACCTCAGCATCCTGCTTACAATGGACAAAATATTGCTTGAAAGAAAATATGTAAAATATTAGTAGTCTTCAGAGACACCCTTTTTTATTTAACTCAGAGAGAAATAGTGAATGTTTTTCTAGAGTTCTTAATATAGTCATAAAAGAAAGTTGGGAGACATAAAGATAGAAATATGGATAGATAGATAATTTGGTAAAACCTAGATCTATTATATTTCAGACACCATATTAATTTTTAAAACACATTTAGTATTTAATTCTCTCAACATTTCTATGCCCAAGTTTTTCAGATGGGGACAAGTTTAGAGAATGAAGTAACTTGACTAAGGTCATAGAGCTAGTCAGTGGGATTTAAACCCAGGTTCTTCTGACCCCCAAAGCCACCATTTCATTATTTCAAGTGGTTTCAATTATAAAAAATATCACTGTGATTGAATCCTTAAAGCCTAAGAAGTTATTACAGGAGTTGAAAGATCAAATTTCAAGTCAAGAACATAAATGGTAATATTGATAAAAGAACCTTTATAACAGCAAACAAAATTGTTCCTTATATGCAGAAAGTCAAATGGGCTTGTCCATCTCTTTTAATCATTAACTTAAGTAAATATAAAAGCAAGCATCTGGAACTTAAGAGCTCCTTGATGATTTCATTTGCCAACAGAGTTTCCCTGTACCTACTGTCAGAATGTGAAACTGTCATCTCTGTTCCCTGTTTATAGGAAATAAGAGAACTTGTCTAGTGCACGAGACCAAATTTTCCTGTATTCAATGTGCATTTCTATGCCAACTGCCATCCCTTACCTACTATATCTGCAGAACATCCAGGGTTAGAGCTGAGGCCATGATCACAGCTATCAACAATTAGGAATAAAGTAACAAAAGACAATCTCAAGGTCATGCCAGGATATCCATCAGGGAATTGCTGCTCTTCATGGTCCATATGCCTCTTCCCTTTTCAAGTAAAGCCATGATGAGAAATTTTAGCCTTTTTAAAGGTAATTTTTCTAGGGGTGCCCGGATGATTCACTTGGTTAAGCTTCCGACTCTTGGTTTTGACTCAGGTCATGATCTCAGGGTCCTGGGATCAAGCCCCTCATCAGTGTCTATGCTCAGCATGGTGCCTGCTTAGATTCTCTCTCCCCCTCTCTCTGCCCCCTGCCCATGAACGCACTTTCTCTCTCTCTCTCAAATAAATAAATCTTAAAAAAAAATTTCTCTACATCAAATCACAGCAAGATATTGTACTCTACAAGCTACAGACATTAGATGCTACTTTGGGATGAACTCCAAGGCCTTAAACAGACCTAACTTTCTCTGATTACAGGAAGTTAACAGTTGCTAAGGTAGAAAAGCCTCCAATGAGGTCTTCATAAGGTCCTATAGCCATCAGAACTTAAAGGGTCCTTGACTTGAGTTTGGTTATGGGGAATTAACCCTGGGTTCTTTCATGCTGCAGGAGTTAGTCAGTCAGTATGAATAACTGGGACAAGTTATAGGATTTCAAAGACTAAATAAATAACTTACAATCAGAAAATTCAATTTGTTCATGAGGTGGAGAAAGGCATCCTGCCATTAAGCAGTCAGATGGAAAACATGCAAACCACAGTTTGTGGAACAGAAAAGAACACTAAAAGTCCTTGCCCAGAAGCACAGGCAAGTGCAGGAAATATACTCAGCAAAGTCAATGTGTCTGTTGTAAGTGTGGGAAGCAGGAGCCACAACATTGAAATTCCAAACTGAAATAACCAGCCATATCACTCATAGGACAATCCCTCCAATGAGGAACACTGAGAAGTCTACAAAATTCACACATGAGATGGGTTTGGAAAGAAGGCTAATCAAGTGAAAATGCTCTCTGGGTCAGGCACAGCCATGTGTCACAAATTCCAGTGACAGGCAAAGATAGCACAAGGCACAATTTGAGAGAGCCACCTTTTTCTATTAGTAGAAAGTTAAGATCTTCTCTGGGAATAGAATAAAAAGCTCATAATAAAGCACACAGTAATTATTGCTGCAAAGGACCTCAGAGAATTGTTATGAATGTGTTGGTAGCATAAGTAATATTTGCATTAAGAATCACTTGTATAGGGGTGCCTGCATGGCTCCGTTGGTTAAGCATCTGACTCTTGATTTTGGCTCAAGCCATGATCTGGGGGTCACGGGATAAAGTCCAGTTTTGGGCTCCACACTCAGTAGGAGTCTGCTTAAGGATTTCCCTCTTCCTCTGGCTGCTTTTTACTGCTTTCTTATCCTGGTGTTACCTCTTTTCCACATTGAGGAAACTGTGGCATATAGTATCAGACCCTATTAATACTGGTACAATACTGATACTGTTTTGGCATCTCTTGCGATAGTAAGGTAGTGTAATCAGGATCTCTACTAGCCCATTTGATACTTTTGTGCAAATCTGAAAAAGAACTTCCCATCTTTCAGGTGGATGCAGTCCCATGCTGGAGTAAGCAGTCTGGGAACAGAATGTGAGCTGTATTTTAGTCCCACTTACTCTCAGTCTGATGCCCTCATGCATTCTCAGGTACAACATTCTTTCAGTCTCTAGATGGTGGGGCCTGCTGGACAAGAGGTTGCATTATACATCAGCATAATGGGTGTAGGACTGGCCATATGCTCTCAGTCACTCCAGAGGTCATCTACAGCTTCAGTATTCCGCTTCCTGTATAAGGTAAGACTTCCTACCTCAAGCTCTCTATCTCTCTGCCTGAGGGCTTTTCTAGCTTCAGAAACATGTTGGACAAAACAGGGATTAATGTCCAGGGGCAGTTTTTAATTAACGGGGGTGAAATGGAGTTGCGGATACATTCCCCAGCCTCCTCACCCCTAGATGAGTCAAACTGAATGGCTCTATGTGGTGTTTTATGAGCTCCTCCGCAAGACTGAGCTCCCGATAAACAGGTCATCTGTTTATCAACATACTCTGCGGACTTTCTTTCCTTCCTTCATTTCTCACTCCCTCTCCATGTTTCCTGGGGTCATCTTCCAAATCCTTACACCCAAATCCTTATCTCTGAGTCTGCTTTTGGGGGGACCCAAAATAAGACAGTGGGCTTCCTCACTATAATTCTAACTCTTGGCTTGATGCAGCTGCCAATGTTTATAGAGCTTTAAATATAATTTGACCAGAGCATGAAATTCTTCATTAATGGAAGTACTCTTTCACAGATCAGATAACTTTAAGAAAGGAACAAACTACACCATAAAGAGAAAAGAAGCAAAATAGTCATCCAGAGAACCTGCAACAAAAAAAGATTTCCACAACTGTCTTAAAGAAAATGTATTTAGATGGAACCAAGGAGGGAGACAAACCATAAGAAACTCTTAATCTCAGGAAACAGAGTGTTGCAGGGGGGTGGGAGGGGGAGGGATAGGGTGGCTGGGTTATGGACATTGGGGAGGGTATGTACTATGGTGAGTGCTGTGAAATGCGTAAGACTGATGATTCACAGACTTGCACCCCTGAAGCAAATAATACATTATATGTTAATACCAAAAAAAAAAAAAAAAGAAGAAGAAGAAAAGAAAAGAAAATGAGAAAATGTATTTAAAGGAAAAGGAGGCCACCTGTCCTGGCAGCCAGCTGGGGAGTAAAAGATGGGGAGAAAACTGAATGACTATGCTTATTGGTATCCTTGTACCAGAACAGTCTTCAGGCTTAGTGTGCCTATCTTACATGTGAGTTTAGGAAGACTGAATGAATAAAGGGGCAAGAGCACAATTCTTTGACCCTCACTGCAGGAGTTTGCCAGAGGCTTGTCAGAAAGAGAAGCAAAAGGGTGTGGGGAAAGACACAGTAGAAAACAGGTGCTGCTCATCCATCCATCAAGTTTTGAAGTCAGCCCCCAAATCTGGGGACTCAATCAAGCATTTATGGATCCCTTATTATATTGGTATATGCTGAGTACAGTGCTGGGCACTGCCTGAGCGGGGGCAAAAAGAAGTGGACATAAACTTTGTCCATAAGGAACTTGGAGATTAGTAAAGAACATAAGACTCACCAAGACATTTGGCACAGGCCAAAATAACTGTCCACAAAGCCAACTGCTTACTAGACTCTAAGAATCTTAAGAGCAGGACTGTATTTTCTAATTTTTTCTATGGACTGCAAGATAGCGCCTTAAATATGGTAGGTTTTCATAGATGGGTGACATTTGAATAACCCTAAGAAGAATCTTTTTTTATAACACAAAATTTCATGAGAAGGCAGAAAAGGCAGAAATCCATTGTGGCTGGGGAAATATAGTTAGGCTTCATGGAGGAAGGGGCATTGGAGCTGGTTGACAGTTCCAAAATAAAATATACCCAAGCAAAATGGACTCTTGAATTTTTCTTTGCTTGTTGGCAGAGATCTGTGTTCAAGTTTGGAGATGTGTCTGTCCTTCCATCACTCCTTGCTATCTAATGGATATATATTCAACTTTGACCTTTTAATAATTTTTTTTGAGGTAGAAAAAGCATTTGACAAGATAGAGCATCCGTTCCTTTTAATATTTTTTTGATGGTTTGCTGTTAAAACATTTTAAGTCACAGCCTTTTCATCTCTTCACATCAATGGAAGGATATTATCTCTCACTGCATTTACTGCAGCTGATGGACCATTGTTAGTTTACGTTTCCTTGTTGTTCAGAGATATACTTACAAACACAAGGATTCATTTGAAGATGAAAAACAAAACAAAACAAAACCAAAAAAAAGGAAAATGTACCCTAAAAGAGAAAACAAGAGGCTGCCAAGTACATTTGTTTTTTAACTTGTGATTCTTCTTCTTGCTCCCCACTTACAGCCACCCTACTCTTTCACACCCTTACTCACTTTGCCTCTGCGAGGAATTACAACAGTAGGCACTCTGTGTTTGACAGGGGAACAGCTCAGGTGTCTGTGGAAAACCTTTACTTAGGGAAATCCTTGGACAAGCAACTCTCCCTACTGATCCAGCAAGATCAGCACCTACCTGGTGGATAGACTACCTTTTCATTAACTGGCCAACCACATGAAATTGCCATTTCTGTGGGTCAACAAATGGTTGAACAGCAGCAGTTTTACATGGTTCAAACTAATATTTTATAGGACAATTAGTTCATCAACTAAGAGAATAAAAATGAGTAAGTAAATCTTGAGGCTTTTCTTCTCTGATCTCAATTCTGGCCTTGAAATCTGTCCACATAGCAGGGATGTGCTGCATGAAAAGTCCAGCAAGTCTAATGAAGACACCACGGGCAGAGTAGATTTGAATTTTCTCAGTCCATGAACAAGGATGGGCAAGCAACATCAGAGAACATGCCTGTTCTTAGATCAACTAATGGTCACGTGTCTCTGGACTTCTCCCAGTGGTGTTTCCAGAAAACTGACTCAAGTTCTTGCCCCTCTGTGATCAGCCAACTTCTCTGTCTCCCACTCTTTTACTTCTAGACATGGAGAAATCCCTTTATTTTTATCTCTTCCCAGGCTTTTTCAAAACTACTTCACTTCTACTCATGAACTCCCTTCTCCTCTTCCTTTTGCCTCTATAGTGAACTTAGGTTCTAACATTTAGGCCTTTGCTAAATGTTTAATGTTGGAGACTTTCAGCTTATCTTTTTTTAAAGATTTTATTTATTTATTTGACAGATAGAGATCACAAGTAGGCAGAGAGGCAGGCAGAGAGAGAGGGAAGCAGGCTCCCGGCTGAGCAGAGAGTCCGATGTGGGGCTCCATCCCAGGACCCTGGGATCATGACCTGAGCTGAAGGCAGAGGCTTTAACCCATTGAGCCACACAGGCGCCCCTCAGCTTATTGATTATAAAATGAACTTCCCCCGTAGCAAGGTAAAGCAGAGCCTACTTACCTGGTAGTCAGAGGAAAAAGTGGAGGAAAAGTGATGAATATCACAAATTATTTAGCCACAAGGAGAATTTATGGTAGAGTGGTTGGGGTTAGAAATATACAAGAGCTTCTCTTTACTAATTTTTCCTGGGTCAAACTTTAATTCTCTTGATGCCTTAGAGTACTTTAAGACCAAAAGAAGATCCTAGAATCATTTGCCTCCAGGCCCTCTTTCTCTGGGGAAGTAAATCAGCAGGACTGCATTCCATGGAGGACACAAGGCTAGTATGGGTTTGTAAAACAGATCTGGGTTGTTCCTGCCTTGCCTAACCTGGTTCATGACAAATAATCTTGACAAAAGCACAGGAATCATTTCCAGACATTTAGGATCAGAGCAGGGCAGGCCAAAGAAACTTCCTCTCTGAGACCTTAGGTAATGGGTCCATTTTTGCATTTTTTTTGACTCTTGGAGCCATTCAAAATTTTTGTTTTAAGACTGCTTCAGGCTCTTTGCTGCTATTCACGTGTGGGTGGCACTGATTTATATTTAAGTGG
>NW_019154100.1:3656710-3676236 GCF_002288905.1 Enhydra lutris kenyoni | reverse complement strand
TCTTTCTTTCTTTCTTTCTTTCTTTCTTTCTCTTTCGTAACTTGACTTTCTGTTTGCCCAGTTACCTGGGTGATTGATTGGACTTTTTTAAAAGCCACTTTCAGTAGCCTTACCTCTCCATGCACCACTGACAGCAAATATTTTAAGCCTGAGTCAGAAAACCACTTATATTTAAGTGGTCTTTCTTTCTTTCTTTCTTTCTTTCTTTCTTTCTTTCTCTTTCGTAACTTGACTTTCTGTTTGCCCAGTTACCTGGGTGATTGATTGGACTTTTTTAAAAGCCACTTTCAGTAGCCTTACCTCTCCATGCACCACTGACAGCAAATATTTTAAGCCTGAGTCAGAAAACCACTATCTTTGAGAAGGTCACCATGGTGCAGACTTGTCTTCGTTGCTGTTTTTTCCTGCATGAGACTCTGCCAAGGAAGCATTTAAAGGGGTGAGCTAGAGAAGCTGGAGTTTCAGCCAGGCCCTCTGATGTCCATGCAAAGGTACACTTGGATGATTTAGAGAAGACAGTCAGAAACAGAAACTAAGAGCCTCGCTGACATAACTCCACTCCAGAATTGTCTGTTAAACAATGTTGTTTTCTGACATCTACTTGGAAAAGTAGACAAAAGGGCCACACCATAGGAATATGTATCATGAGAAAAACTTCGTTCTGGATAAGAAATAAGATATAATAAAAATGGAAAAAAAAAAGGCTAAAGTATCCTATGGAGTTAAGCAGCAATAAAACATTTATGAATAAATCTTCATCTGGGATGAGAATCTGAATGCCAAGAAAAAACAAATCTGTAGCTCACTGGGTTAGGACATGTTCTTTTCTTAGTTCCTAGTGTATAACAGGAGGTGAGGAGATTCCTAGCTTGTTGGGAAGAAAAGCCTCCAGAGAGAAAGAAAGGAGGTAGGCCTAGACTTGTTGGTGGGGCTGAGCTGTGAGCAGAAGAAAAACTAAAACAATAGTTGCAACAATGAAATGCTTCGAAATGGCCTCAGAAGGATTTGGAATACGGCCCCATATATGCTATCTAACCCTTTAATCTCTGTGTGTGAAAGAAGAACCCAAACATGATTTTCTTCTTCTACTCTGCACAAAAGGTGATAGAGGTTGAAAGACAGCAGTGAATGGCACCTCACCTCATGAGTATGGAACTGAAAAGTCTTGAAAAACCAGAGGAAATTCTTATTTTTGGACATCTATTCAGTACTACAATTACACAATGTCAACCTTGAGGTCACAGATTTAGCAAGCTTTCCTACTTATAGAAAAAAAGTTACTTAAGGGGAACTTAACCTCTCTCCCCCCCTTTTTTTAACCAAGAGCTCTTAAGCAAGTAATTTTTCATGGTATTATGAGTTCTGGGGCCGTTTTCACATCTTGAGCTCACTCTCTGTCCAAAGATGTTGTGGGCAACTTTTTCTCGTCATGAGCTGCCTTAGGTAGGATGTAACTCTTTATTTTTTTTTTCCAAAATTTTATTTAAATTCTACTTAGTTAACACATAGTGTAATACTGGCTTCAGGAGTGGAATTTAATGATTCATCACTTACATATAATACCCAGTACTCAACACAACAGGTGGGTAGGAGGTGATTCTTGGCACTGCTTCACAGTAGAAAGGGGGCTTGTCTCTGGGCTTAGGAAGGGATGATGAGATTAGAAATCCATGATCTAAAGCAGAACACAGATCTTGCTTGAGTCATTGCCCCTCTCTTCTTTTCATGGGAGATTGGATAGTCTGACAGATACTGAAATTTTCCTAGGGAAGATCATCCTCAGATACTGATAGGACATCAAGGAAATGAAGTTGCTTACTTTGGAAAGAACATGACTTTTAAAGATAGGAAATTAACTATAAAAGGGATATTTTAACAAGTGATAAAACTAGATATTTTTTGTTATTTCCTCTTGTACAAAAATGACACCTAGAAAAATGAATCAAAGTTCTGGCTAGACTACAAGTGGTGTGCCTCAGAAATGGCTTCTGATGGGTCACTGTACTCCTCTCATTCATGGCTAGGCCCTCCCTATACCTATCACCTCTTACTCCTGGTATCCTTGGTGAACAGTATGACAGAGTGGGAAGAGCCAGAATTTTGTAACCTGGGCATATTACCACAATATGTGTTCCATAAATAAGTGATTTCATTGCCTTAGATGAGTTGCTTAACCTTGTCTGAACCTCTATTGTCTTACCAGTGAGATGAGGCTACTCACACTTCACCTATAACAAAGCTTTTTGGGTATATAGGAACTATATAAGAACACAAAAGGAAGACCTCTGGCAATTGAAGAGTGCTGTATACAAGTGTGAGTTTCTACAAAAATCAAGCTCTAAGGCTGACATTCTGTAGAACACTGCTTCCCTGCATAGAAGACCCGATTAACCATAAAACATAGAGAGATGAGTGATGACACTTTTAAGAGCTGTTAAAAGTGTCTGCAGATTTGTACTTTTTGTGAAGTCCTCTTATGAACATAGATACCTTTTAGCTTTTTTGAGGAGGCACCACATTGCCCTACACTCTATTTTTCCCTACAGGAATTTCAAGAACTTTTTTTTTTAATGTGCCGATTTTTTAAAAATTGAGATACAACTGACCTATAACTTAGTTTCAGCTATACAATGTAATGAGTCAATATACGTATAAATTGCAAAATGATCATCAATAATAAGTCTAGTTAAAATCCATCACCACACAGTTACAAATGTTTTTCCTTGTGATGAAAAATTTTAAGATCTATTATCTTAGCAACTTTCAAGTATACAATACAGTATTACTAACTATAGACCCTGTTCTTTATGCCCAGTTCCCAGAGTGAGGGCTTTATTTAGTAACTCCCCTTAATCTTCTTAATAATTGAGATAATTACTTTTATCAAAAGTATGTTGTTGGGAACATACAGGAGAAAGTGCTTGTTTTCTATTGAGAACTGGCACATTTTCATAAATCCCAAGCCCTAAGTTCTTCAGATTTCAGACTCTATAAATCAATTTCATTAAAAAAAAGAAGCAGAAGAAACAACCCCACATCACCCTGGAACCATTTTGTCTTACGCTAACTAATCTAAAGGCAGTGAGGTTTGTTTCTACCTTTCACCCTGCCCCACCATTTCAGTCTTACATGCCTTTGCCCTTAGGCCAAATTTGGGGCAGGGTTTCAGGGGAGGGAATGAACGTCAGAGGAAACATACATTTTTTTTTATATTCACATAAATCTCTTCTTCAGCTTTTATTACAGGCATGTGGGCTCTCTAGGCAGGAGGAAATTTTGAATGAACTCAGCTTTTAGTGACCAGGAGTGGAAACATAAAAAGAGCTACTCAGCCTCTCTGGTTTCAGAGATAAGTACAAAGGGTAACTGGCATTAAGTCTGTAGTAATAGCTGTTCTAAGTACTGACCATGATTTGAATCTCTCGATAACTGATTCTGGGGAGGCTAGAATATTTATCAAGCCATTAGGAGAGGCTGTTTCTTGCTGATAAGATGCCTACAACTGATGAGGTCCACCTGAAGACGCAGATGAGGCTGGGCTGAATTTATAGCCATTTGCAGTGAGAGCAAAAAATGTTCTCCTTCAGAACAGCATGACACATTCATCAGCAAAATTATCAATCTGTCTCCTGGGGCCATGCTACAGAATCTTCATGAAATGTGGTTGGTGAACACCCTGGCATATAAGGTGATTGGATACAACACTTAGACTTGGCCAGAAAGTCACAATTTCCCAGATTTGGGGGCTAAGGAAGAAGGCGGTGAGATAAATGAGAATAGTTATTCATCTCTGGATCTCACTTTTCAGAAAAATCTCACACTGAATTCTAAGGTGCCAGATAGGTGATTCATCCTATGCTTAAAAAAATGCAATCAGGGGCGCCTGGGTGGCTCAGTGGGTTAAAGCCTCTGCCTTCGGCTCAGGTCATGATCCCAGAGTCCTGGGATCGAGCCCCACATCGGGCTCTCTGCTCAGCGGGGAGCCTGCTTCCCCCCCCTCCCCAGCCTCTGCCTGCCTCTCTGCCTACTTGTGATCTCTGTCTGCCAAATAAACAAATAAAAATCTTTAAAAAAAATGCAATCACTCATTTTATTTAACTCAAGGGCATTACTTTGGTTCAGTACTATAGTGGGAGAAGTTGCAATACAGGCAATATTAAAGTTAAAAACAAACTGCAATAGAGCAGTCACCTGCATTTTATTTTCCCTCTCTGTGAAGTTCTGCAGCCATGTGTAATCTCAGTGCCAGCCTTACATTCTGTTTTTTTTTTTTAATTACACATTGACTAGACCACATTAAAATATATGACATTAGGAGCTTTTGAAATTTAATCTTGTTTTTACGGATTGATTCTATTTTTAAAACTAAAATCTAGGATGAGAGATGGATATGTGAACCATGTAGGGAGACTGGATGGCCCCTGTTGCAGACTGGTGGGCCATCTTCTTTAGTATCTTTAATGGACCATCCGTTCCACCTTCTCCTTGGCTGATTTTCAAAAACATATAGATTTTCTCTTAATTGGCAACACAAAATTTCCCTCTTTCTAGGCCCAAACTATCTGCTTCCCAGCATTTGCCTAAAGCTTGCTTATAGGAAATAATATTTATGGAGGATTACCTGAATAGCAGTTATTTTATTCCACTTGATAGCCTAGACTTTTATCCTGGATCAAACCAGATCATTAAAGAAATGGCTATTTGCTTCTTCCTGGATTTCCCCTGCCCTTGAAAAATCATTTTTTAGAGGTATGCTCTGGCCTGCTTTTCAAGAATTCTCTAACAAATAGCTCTATCTGATTTGCTGCTGTAAGGTTGGCTGTGGTGGAAAGCCTCAATTGCTCCCATCCCTTCTCCCTGTCCTACCCAAACCTCTACTCCAGGAGAAGGAGAGCTCAGTCCTTCCAGATGGGAAAAGTGTGTGTGTGTGTGTGTGTGTGTGTGTGTGTGTGTGTGTGTGTACACGTGTAGACATATGTTCTGAGTTTCTGGTATGTTGTCCTTTCATCAATACTTGGTGCTTATCTGGCCCCCTTTTCAGCTTTGGTCAGGAAGACTCATAGTCATCCTTGTGGTCCACCTTTGGGTTACAGCATGGCTGTTAAAAGCATAGACTCTGGAGCCACACAGCCTAGCTTTGAATTCTTAATGGAATATTAGGATATTAGAAACAACATTAGAGATAAGCCAGTACTCAGTTGCCTCTCCTGGAGCCCTTTCCTTTTTTCTCCTACTGTGAATGTTACCGAATTGCCTCTCATGTCTTCAAAATATTGGAGGGATTCATGACAAAAGTACTCTGAGTTCAAACCTGAATTCTTACTATTCTGCCACTTTCTCGGCAGCATAGGAACAAAGTACCACAGGATGGATGGGACCTCTGCATCTGTCAGGTTTGCTGTCAGGTTGCTGCTGCATGGACAGCCTGAACCCCTTCCTTGGAGGCCCCACTCCTAGTCCTCACAGGGTGGATGTACCCGGGAGGGAGTAGGACCTCCAGAAGGCTTGGGCTTTGCTTCAGAAGCAGCAGAAACCAAAGAGAAAAATCCTCCTTCTTTCTGATATGCCTTGCTCCACAACAGAAATTTCAGACACTAAATTCTCAGTTTGAGGCTTGCTTAAGAGGCTAGTCCTTACTAAACAGATAAAATATTAAGCACCAGTGTGCTCCCCAAATCATTAGCAGCTAGTCCACAGGTAATGAATTCAGCCCTAGGCTATTTGGGGCCTGTTGTTTTTATTTCCTACCCATAGCACACACTTTTCAGTAATGAACTCTCCCTGCACAAAATGAGGGACATGCACCATGTCCCCAGAAGGCTTGGAATGACTCATTTCTGCCAGAAACGATGGCCTTGAGGGCTCCAAATCCTCCATCAAGGGCAGGGAGGAAGAAAACACAGTCACATAGCTGTCTAGCCTTGCTGACTGGCTGGATGAGAAAACTCTATTTCTTAAATCAAATTACTGATTGGAAACAATCTGGAGTATTTTAAAAGTCTACAAAAATGGACCAAAATTAAATATCACAACTTTTCCCCTTTCTGTAATTATTTTAAATCCCATCATTAAGTTGACCATTATTTTTACTTTTTACACTAACCCTAGGAGGCCAGTGGCTTTAGCCCCTATCATTTTTGAGCTCCTGTTGGAGAAGCCAAGTCTCAGGAGAAGTTAAGTGGATTTCCAGACATGTCCTGACAAAGGAGTGGAGACAGATTTTGAAGGTGGTCTTAGCTCCCTGGTTTGGTATGAAAACTTCTAAGTTCCTAGTAGTCTAACCTTAACAGTCCCCTGAGAGAAAGATTAAATGGGGAAGAGCAATTCACTTTACATAGGCTACACATATATATCTAGCAAAAGGGAGAAGCACATTTCCCATGTAGAAAAGGTATCAGCTAGACAGTCAGATTGTGTATCCCTAATGTGTTGCTGAATTAAAGGGCTTTGGAACGGCATAAGTTTCATTCACTAAACTATCAAAGAAACTTTGTTTCACGTACATTTGTGTTCATGGGTGTTTGTGTGTGTGGGGGTGGTTATATGACCAGAATTTTGCTTATTGCCCTTTGGAATATAAATATCATACAGTTTAAATACAAGGTATTATTTGAAACTTGTTTCTTGGCACTAGACTCATGAAGTCAGCTATTAGTTATTTCCTGCCTGGCCTTTACAAAGGCTGTATTGGTCTTTTAGTTCGGTGCTCTGAATCAAAGGGAGGGACTGTGGTGATTGTGCTTAAGAAGTTATCTTCGAATATGCAAAACAGTAAGTTAGTGTGAAGTGAATTTGGCTATTTGATCTTTAAATCCAGAACAATACTGCAAAAACAAACAAACAAACAAACAAACAAAAACCAGAATGAGGGGTAAGGATGGGGAGAGAAAATAATTCACCTCTAACGTAATATACTGATAAATCCATTTCAGGATGAATATTATTATAGCTAAAGGCCGAGCAAGGGTAATGTAATGTAGCAGAACTGTTTAACAAGTCTGTAAGTGAATTTATCAGATATCAGGACTATTTCTGTTATGACTGAAAACCCAACCCAAACTGATTCACGTCAAGAGGAAATTTATTTGCGTAATGTAACTAGCTATTCCTGGCAAATCTGGTTTCAAGCAAGGTTTTACTTAGCAAGGACACCAGGACCCATTGTCTCTACCTCTGCTCTCTGTTATGCATTAGATTCATCCTTGGGCTTCATGGGGTTTCAATGAGGTTATAGTAACTATTTCCTCTTATTATGCTAAACTTAAAGTTTCATGGCATCTCACCACCCCTGATGTCTTTCCCTGAACCAGTCACTGTGGCCAGTGGAACCTGAATGGTTCTGACTGGTGGATGCCACATGGCATCTACAGAGCTGGGTGTGGAGTCAGTTCTACCATTATTACTATGAAATAAGAGAGGAGGAGAACAAATACTCAAAACAGAACAGGGAATTGTTAAAGAAGGAGGGTGAATGGATGCCAGAAGGCCAAAATCCCATTTCTATTAACATAGCATGGCCATTAATGATAGTAATAAAGGAAAAATACATTGGATTTTTGCAGCCCTGGTGCATCTGCATATGCTCTCTCTTCTGCCTGGAGTACATTTCTCCCATCTCTGTGAAGAAGAGATTCCTGACACCCTCACTCTGTAGTACTTACTTAATATTTTTTTCTTTCCTTTCTGTAGCTTTTCTCAATTTGAAACTACGGGGTTTATTTACTTTTCTATTCACTGTGTCTTTCCCACTAGAATTATGCTCCTTGAAGGCAAGGGCCTTGTTTATATTACTCACTTCCTAGCATCTAGAACAGTGCCTGACACACATACATAAAGTATCTATAAATGTTTGTTGAATAAATGTTTGGGGCACAGAAAGAACGAAGTGTGTCAGAGATAAAACCAACCACTCTGCAAATAAAGGGAACAGTATGAGTCATTGCCACTTTAGGCAGGGATTCTGAACTTTTTTTGTGCAATGGACTCTTTTGGCAGTCTGGTGAAGCCTTCTAAGAATACCTTGAAATGCATCAAAAATACATAGGGTTTTCAATCAAAATTAATTATTTAGGAATACAGTTATTAAACTAAACATCTGTAAATAGTAGTATATATGCTTCTTTATTAATATAGAGAATAATAAAATTTAGCGATGGACCTAATAACTAACATGATTTTAAAGTAATGCTGACAGTAAACAATATTTCAAGATAACTGCAACACCTATAATGTGATAAAAAATGTGTGTGATTTTTACCATATTGGTAACAAAGTCACAGGTATGCTAATACTACTGTAGCTTGCTGCTTACTATTATAATTAAAGGAAATGGTAAACTTCATTGGAGGTTAGTGAAAATGAAGACATAATGTTTTTCCCATCTAAGTTGATGGACCCCTGTATTCTATCTACAGACCTCTTGGGTGGGGGTTGTGGACAAAAAGATACAAACTCTTAGTTCTAAGATAAATAAACTCTGGGGGTATTATATATAGTATGGTAACTTAGTTAATACTACTGTATTATATATCTGAAAGTTGCTAAGAGAGTAGACCTTAAAAATTCTCATCACAAGAAAAAATTTTTCACTATGTGTGGTGAGGGATGTTAACTAGACTTATTGTGGTGATCATTTTGCAACACATAAAATTTTGAATCATTATGTTGTACACGTAAATATAATGTAATGTTATATGTCAATTATATCTCAGATTAAAAAAAAAAAAGAATCCCTGGACTAAGAGCTTCAGCACTCCATAAGAGCAGCAAGATTAAGAATTAACATTAGAGCAGTCAACACTTGTGCCTAAATCTTGTCCTTAATTGTCTAGTTGTGATAGTATCCTCACTCTATATAAATATCAATAGTGTATATACCTACATATCTATAGTATATATACCTATGTATACATATATATACACCTACATATGTATATAGTATATATACCTACATAATACATACACACACACACACACACACACACATGCGCACACTTATCTATCATCTATCTGTGAACTATTAGGAAATGATAAACTATATACTGTTCATCCATAGAAATGATTTTGTTTCCATTTAAGTACAATTTTCTTGCCCTCATAGAGTACTGAATTAAAGGACTCCTTAAGAACTGCTAAGAAAAATAACCCAACCAGTGACTGTATAATATTGTTGTTACTGTTCTGGTTCTGTGATAGGAGTAAGAGAACAAAAATTCATAGAATGGATGCTCCCACAGGGATAAACTGTTTAGCTCAGGTGTGTCAAGGCCCTTAATATATGCAGGAAAGAATTTAGGACATTAGACAATTCTCTTCTTCTTTTTTTTTTTTTTTTAAGATTTTATTTATTTATTTGACAGACAGTGATTACAAGAAGACAGAGAGGCAGGCAGAGAGAGGAAGGGAAGCAGGCTCCCTGCTAAGCAGAAAGCCCGATGTGGGGCTCGATCCCAGGACCCTGGGATCATGACCTGAGCGGAAGGCAGAGGCTTTAACCCACTGAGCCACCGAGGCACCCCTAGACAATTCTCTTCTATAACATCCTCACACATCACATTTTCCTTTTGCATGGGATAAAGAATCCATTTGTCATGAGTTTTCCCTTTTCCAGTAAATAATAAAATATAAATCCCAGTGACTGTGATACAGTGCACTTACCTCTCTGACTTTATGTTTTATGCTGATTTCTATATTTCTGTCTCTGTAACTTGTACCAAATTCCATAGAGAAAAAGATTTACTCACTTACTTACTGATAGTTTGGAAAGATATAAAGGGGTGAACATGACAGGTTTCATTCTTTCTTCTTACTCTTGATTTAAAAAAATCATCACTCCGGGGCACCTGGGTGGCTCAGTGGGTTAAGCCTCTGCCTTCAGCTCAGGTCATGATCCCAAGGTCCTGGGATCGAGCCCCGCATCAGGCCCTCTGCTCAGCGGGGAGCCTGCTTCCCCCCCCCCTCCGTCTGCCTCTCTGTGTACTTGTGATCTCTGTCAAATAAATAAATAAAATCTTAAACATACACACACACAAATTAAAAAATCATCACCCAACAAAAGAAGGGCCCAAAAGAGAAGCTAAAACTCAGAAGGTATATAAAAAGCCACCTGTGATGCTCCTCAAACTGGAGATGAGGGTGTTTGAGCGAATGCATCTATTTCAATAAGGGTCTCAAAAAGATATTTAAAAATTTACTTCCTACTCTGACTCCAGGAAAAACTGTGATCCTCACACAAACTTTTTCTTAATTCTTCTAAGGTATCACTAAGAATTTAGTGACATGGCTATGACTAAAAATTTTTAAACACTGTGAAGTGTAGTAATTTTTATTGTAAGGTTTACACTTTTAGGTGTTTTCAACAATATCTATCCCAGCAAGGACAGGATATTTCAGCAGACCACATGTGATCTTCCTCTCTAGGGTCCAGATATGTTTCTGAGCCAAACTCTCCCAGAATCCATCACTTTGTGGTAAGCAGGAGAGTGTCTGATTATCTGCAGTCATTCATGCTGCCTGGAAGTCACAATTCTCTCCACGGAGGTTCCCACAAAGCCTGGGGCTCTCTTGCCCATGGTCTATAATAGCCTTTTCCCTCGGGAAAAGGATGAAGGAATGAATGCAAATAGGTTTTCATCAATCCCTAAATAATCACTATGCATTTTAGCAAATAGCCTGAAATGGCAAAATATAGTTTCTGTGATGGTTGTGCTTGTGGTGATGAAAAACTGATGTTTCATGACCACCAGAGCAGTACCACATTTGAAAAAAATGTAATATGAAGTATAATGCTAACTAAAATAACTTAGTCAGAGAAAGACATATACCATATGATTTCATACAAATGTGGAATTAAGAAACAAACAAAAAATGAGCAAAGAAAAAAAAAATAGGCAACCCCCAAAACAGACTCTAACTACAGAGAACAAACTGATGGCTACCAGGATATGGGTAGAGGAGATGGGTGAAATAGGTCAAGGGGATTAAGAGTAAACTTATCATGATGAGCACTGAGTAATACACAGAAGTGTCAAATCACTACACTGTATATCTGAAACTAATATAATACAGTATATTAATTATATTGAAATTAAAATTAAAAACTATATTTTAAAAAAAGTAATATGAAACAGTATCTGTGTTTTGCTACTATTTTGTTCTGAAACTTTCTATGCATATTTTTTGCCCTGACTCAGGCAACAACATCAATTCTTGGCTTGATGACATCTCTGTAGCATATTATTAATTATGAAAAGATAATTCAGCAGGTTGATTCTGAAAGTAGAGAAATCAGATAAATGTCTTAAATATTACTTTAGCCATAACTGAATAAAAAGATTGAATTATACCCACAGTATAGAGTTTACTGAACTTAAGCCCTATAATAAATGAACTATTTCTGAACTTAGATATCAATAAAATATTTTTCAATTAAAAATGCATTGAGTAGTTAAAAAACAGTGGAGAATTTCTCAGTGTGATTCAGTTTATACTGTGTGAAAGCAGAATGTCAGATCTTTATATATTAATAACTTCAAAAGTTACCATGGAAAATTAAATTATAGCAGAAATTTATAAATTCTGGTGAGTACAAAAGGGCATTGGAGATGGAAAGAAGCAATTTCGATTTAGTAAACAATTTGATCTTTAAGTTCTTTTGAAATAATTTTTAAATATATACAGTGTCTTGGCTTCTCAGAAATAGTCTCTTGGTACAAACTATTGGAGGGAACTTTGAATCTTATTTTTTTAATTCCTAATTTTAATTCATAAGTAGTAGAACCTCCTTCTAAATGATTAAGAGGTTCAAATCCTTAAAAATTTTCTTTACATCAATGTAACATTCTACAAAAATTGTGGTTATCTCAGGAATTCAATTTATAAACACATTTTATTTTTTTATTTTTTTAGAGATTCTATTCATTTACTTGAGAGAGAGAGAGCATGAGAGGGGAGAGGGTCAGAGGGAGAAGCAGACTCACCACTGAGCAGGGAGCTCGACTCAGGATTCAATCCCAGGACCCCAGTACCATGACCTGAGCCAAAGATAGTCGCCCAACCAACTAAGCTACCCAGGTGCCCTAAACACATTTTAAAGAATCATAGATTGTCGTTGAGTTGTCAACAAGATAGTCTTTAGTTGTTGCAAAATCTAACTCTATTTTATAATCACTGCAGAATGTCTCCAAATGAACTAGAAGGGACCCAACACAATGGGACTGAGGTACAGTTGTCCAGGCATATTAAATACTTGCTCAGCTGTCTACAGCTTCAGTTAACCTAAAATCTGAATGCGCAAGAGGTATCCTTTTATGGGATTTCAGTGTCAAGATTCATGGAAACAGATTCTGGGTCACCAAGTGCTATGGCCAGAAATGATAATCAGTTTCCTTAATTTGTGTCCCTTGTGAGTTGTGAGAAACATGTAATAAAAACACCAACACACTGCCAACTAGGAGTTTACTAATCAATTTGCTAATATATGTAGATGAAGTAGAAGTGTCTAGAAAGAAACTATAACATCATATATTTTCTCCTATTAATTATGAAAAATAGTTACAAGAAAACGCCAATACATGCGTATGTAAAATAATTAAAGTAGTGCGAGTTTGCTGGGTTTCTCCAGAGGAGGTGTTTCTGTTTTTCACTGTCCAGTCACCTGTGATTAATAGGTTGATTTGGATATAGCACTCTTGACTGTCTGCACTTTCATTTTTTAGGACAGGTCCAGAATACCAAATGCTGACTCAGTAGGCTCACTCCCATTTCTTCCCTTTCCCTGGTTCTAGCAAGAACAGAAAGGAATAGAGTGATTACATTCATATCAAACACTTCCTGAGTACCTTTTACATGCTTGATCTCAGACTTGTTACTCTGAGTGAGAGAGGGATAAAATATGGTCCTAGTTCTCAAGAGCTTACAGCCCAGTGAAGGGGATCAATACCTAAATCTTGGGATTAGAAAGACAGGGACTGGTCATTTGTACTTTTGACAAGCACCGGAGTTGAATGAAGTTTATGCGAAAATTTAAAATCATGACTTCAGGAGGAATTATAAACTTCATAAGGTTTTTTTGTTTAGTTTTGTTTTTAAGATTTATTTATTTGAGAGAGAGAGAGAGTGAGAGTACAGAGGGAATTTATTTATTTGAGTGAGAGAGAGAGTGAGAGTGAGAGGGCAGAGGGAAAGGATCTAAAGCAGACCCCACGCTCAGCAGAGCTTGATCCCACAACACTGAGATCATAATCTGAGTCGGATGCTTAACTGACTGTGCCACACAGGCACCCCTAAACTTCACAAGGTTTTACCACATAACAAAGTTACCAATAAGTTACCAATAACCAAAACATAGTTTTTCTGGTGTGGGCGACTGGTTCTGAGATAATTTATTTGGTTAGGTGCTCAAGAATTCCTTTATTCCCTTCCCACCAAGCAAAATAAACACTTTCAGCTTTAAAGTAAATTGATATAATCTCTCCCTCTTATAAGCTGCTAATTCCTCAGTGTATTCAATGAACAATTTGAGGATTTTTACTAAGAGAAGAATGTTCAGAACACCAATTTCTATTGGTTTCATTCAATTAGTTCTTAAGAGACAAAGAAGATATTGCACTATGTTGACTGGGGAGCTCAACCAGTAAGGAATTTATTTTTACAACCTAGGGCCTCATGATTATCTCAGAAATCCCAAGGAATACATCACAGCCTCAACAACTTGGGCAATGTACCGTGAGGGATGCTGAGAAAAATTACTGTGAATGCTTCCTCTTGACTAATTTATCTAAATGATACAAAGGGGTATAAACTTCATTTTTCACTCATAATCATAGACAGGCACTGTTCTAAATACTGAACTACTTAGGACTCTTACCCTAGCATCTAGGGCCTACATCAGTGGTCCTCAAGCCTGGCTTATCCCAAACCCAGATCTATCCCACATTTTTAAATCAGTGTCTGGGGCAGGTGGAGGGGTAAGACATCAGCATTTGATTCTAATGTGAGGCCAGGTTGAGACCCATAGTGTTAGGCCACCTGAATGTGATATTGTTTTGTGAGTACCACTGAGTATGTGCAAAGTATATACGGGTGATGCTAAGACTTTTTTGGTCTTCTTAATGATAGCTTTTCAATAGTCTATTCTCTTACAGTGTTCCTTTCTTTAGCAGAAGACTTTGTCCTCTTGAATCTGTAGACAGACCTTCACATACTGAGATGCAGTGAATGTATAAACTGATCTGCAGGTGCTGTGAAGCAGAAGCTCCCTGGCACTGTTGACTGCTGGGTCAACAGAGTATTCTGCCTACATTTTTATGATTGGCTTTGGTGATAAAAGGATGTTCTCCCACAACCTAAGACCTTTCTTTTGGCCAAAACATTGATAAAAGTTACACCATTCATCAACATTTATTATATGTTTAATTATGTCTTGCAAAAAAAGATGTGTTGGGATTCTAACCCTTGGTAACTTAGAATGTGACCTTATTTGGAAGTAGGGTCTTTAGAGAGGTTATCAAATTAAAATGAGGTCATTAGGGTGGGCCCTAACCCAACAGGACTGGTGTCTTTAGAAAAAGGGAGATATGTGCACAAAGAGATAGACACACTATGAATGCCATGTAAAGACTGGAGTTATGTTGCCACAAGGAAACAAATCACCAGAAGCTAGAAGAGAAGCCTGGAACTGATCCTTCCCTAATGCCTTCAGACACAGAATGGCCTTGCTAGACTAGGGCTTCTAGCTTTTAGAACCATGAGACAATAAATATCTGTTGTTTAAGTCCCTCTGATTGTGGTACTGTGTTAAGACATCCCTTGCAAATGAATATGACTTCCCAGGTTAGAGTATTTGTAAATAATGTTTTGCATTCTTACAGCTATACACTTTTAAATTGTTTACAAAGGGCATAACATACATTATCATATTTCTAGCCCTCAGGAAATGGTATTCTTGAGATTGGTCTTGAAGGATCAATGGGAGTTCAAATGGCAGAGAATTTGGAGTGATGGTGAGGCCAAGGAAGGAAGAGAAGCAAAGATAAACAGGCAAATGTAGTATGTACTTCAGAAATAAAATAATAAAGTTTATTTGGAGTGTACCTGTAAGTGAAGGGGAGCAATGAGGGCAAACACTGTAGACTTATGCTACTGTCACATTGACAAGGGCCTTGAATATCAATCAGAGAAGGTTTTGTGCACAAACTTGTACCTACCAGGTCACTAGAAGATAATGGTTCTACACTTGATCTTAGCCAAAAGGCCAAGAAGCGATAGAAGATGATGGTTCTTAAGCAAGAGTGTTACATACCAAAAATGTGTTTGAAGAGGTGCCTCTAACAGCATGTTCTGGAATAGATTATTCCGGGGGAAAGACTGGAAGCAGAGACTGAGCTGAGAAGGGATTGCGATAGCCCGGGGAAGTGGTAGTGGGGACAGAAAGGATGAGGTTCCAGAAACATTACCACAAGGGAAGAGAGACAAGCAGGAATTTTAGGCATGTGATGGACAATGTGGAAATGTTTTTAGGCCTGTGGGATTTTCTTACCTGTTACATCAGACTTCTGTGTGCCTGGTCATAAAGCTAGCTTGCAGAGGCTCTGCAGTTAGAAAGAGAATCACATTCTGACCCACCAGGATCTAGGGGGAAGCCCCCCAATGGTATTTATAACCCAGGGCATTCAGGAAATGTGACAAGGGACATGGCACTGTATGACACCAGTCAGGTCAACATCTGTATCACAGGGCATATACACATGAACAATAGTATCTAGAATTTTTCAATTCTACCCAAAGGCATTTGCTTCATTGACCATCTAGTCAAGAGTCACCAGACACATAGCTGAAATACAACCTAAGTTACTTCCCTTCTGCACAAAATAGCCATTTGTTAGTTTCCACACTTCAGTCATCTTTTTATCATTTTCTCCCCCAGCCAAAACAAACCCCCAGCAAAGCAAGGCAACTCCCTTTGGAAGCACAGAAAAGTCATAGGTCTCACGGATGACTGGAGCTTTCCTCACCTACAGTGCATGACAGCTGCCTAATCTGCTTAGGCAGCTCAGTGCTCACAGGTCTGTTAGATGTGACAGTGCCAACTGGATGGGTTACAGTGTTCAACAAAGTGTCACTCTTTCACTCAAAATTCTTTGTGAATATGGACAAGTCTGGAGCCACAGAAGCAATGTAATGCTTCGTCCTGGGCTCTGCAAGCTGCCAGCTCTGTGGCTGCCTGGCTCCTTCCTCCAGGCATTAGATATCACTCTCCTGGCTTCTTAGTCCTGTCCTGAGGACATAGTAGCTTTTTGTCTGCTGTGTGGGAAGCCCTGTATTCGGGGATGCTGGGGGCTGCTGTTCTGAGGATCTACCATCACTGTGGGGAGGAGAGCAGCTCCCTCAGCTACCCTGCAAGACAATCTGGAATCCTAAATCCTTTCAGAGCTGAAATCTGCATCTAGATCATACCTTCCTAACAAATGCATAAGAACAAGACATTAGCCTATTCCTGTTGCCACTGTCATAACCTAAAACATGCATAACTGAAGCATTTTTTAATAAAAGCAATTTGCATAAAGGATCAAGGATTTGATGATAATGAAGAAAATGATATACACTCCATTGTTTCTCAGGGGTCCAATGGAAGGCAGTCCCAAAATAGAGTTCAGAAAATGATTGAGAATATGAGTGTAGTGAACCAGGCATACCTTTACCCTTGCAGCAAACAAAAGATCCTATCTCTGATAGCCTCAGGAGTTGTGAAATTCACAATATACTACTGCTTTGTGAATGTAGTGTGTGTGTGTGTGTGTGTGTGTGTGTGTGTGTGTGTGTATGTGTGTGTGTGTGTGTGTGTGTGTGTGCACATGCACATGTTGAGTGGGGAGAGAGTGTGTGTCAGAGGGAGAGGGAGGGAAGAATGATACAGGTGAAGGAAACGGTGGTTAACAGATGGAGAGAGATTCCTCCTGGCTTTGCAGGTTTTGGCTTCAGAAATTTGTAAATCTTTATTTCATCCCTGCCCTTGTATCCCAAAAGGTACCCTTATATCCTTCTAGTAATTTCCCCATTTTGTATTTCAACTAGCTTGAGTAGATTTCAATTTTTTACAGTCTAAGGGTCTTAAATTCTGGGAGTTTCTCATGATGGACCAATCTAATTCTCACTAAAACATAATTGCAGCAGTCTTTTTCCCATTCTTAGAAAAATGTAAATTTGGGGCACCTGGGTGGCTCAGTGGGTTAAGCCGCTGCCTTCGGCTCAGGTCATGATCCCAGGGTCCTGGGATCAAGTCCCACATCGGCTCTCTGCTCAGCGGGGATCCTGCTTCCCTTCCTCTCTCTCTGCTTGCCTCTCTGCCTACTTGTGATCTCTCTCTGTCAAATAAATAAATAAAATCTTAAAAAAAAAAGATTTTAATAAAAAAAAAGAAAAAAAAATGTAAATTAATGAAGGATCTCCTTGATTTTAGGCTTTTCTCTCACAAATTATTTCTCAAACCACTGGCACTTGTGATGTCTTGCCTGGTTGTGAACACTAGCAGATGACAAAATGAACAAGCCGAGATACGTTAATAGGAAAACAGAGAAATATTTCTCGTGCTTTATGGACAACTTGTTTTGCTGGGCAGATGGCGATAATAATTTTGCACTGTATATATGTATTTATATACATGTATATTTATAGGTACACACAAAATGTATTTCTATAACATAGTCATATTTTCTGCTGGTAAAGCAGACCCTAGCTTTACATGTCACAATTAAACAGACCAAGAGGGGTTTGGGCATCTGACCAAGTTTGGGAACCACTGCCCTAGATTAACCTAAATTTCCCGTTTCCTTCATTCTCACCTCCCCAAGGCACTGCAGGGTCATATGGAATCAAATCTGTCTCTCCTACCACTATTTTATCCCCTACCAGTCCAATTTTGAGGCTTTCACATTGGGAGCATCCTCCTAACATAAACAGATCAACACAGGGTATCTGTAGTGTATGGCACAGAGGACCAGAGTCTAGACCCGTGTTTAATTGGGAGAGGAGCTGTTCCTCACAATGACCCTGGGGGTGGGAGGCCAGACCGTCAGAGCTCTAGTGTGGATTTCTTAGAGGTTTGCTCAACCCTGGGTCAGTCCCTATGGAGAACACCTACTCATTAGATTGTTTCTTTGTCTGGCTTAGAGATTTTTTATTTTTTTGTTAAGTTTGTGGATGACGTTTACAGTGTCTTATTAAATATAATAAAGCCTTTCACATCAGTTAAACATAGAGCTCACTTATTAGATGCTTTTCATAAAATGTCCATTGAACTTCCCATAAATGGTGTTCTGATAATAAAAGATAATTTTTATGTTTGTGGAATTCAAGACTATGTTGATTTTTTTCTTGCTATTCATATGTTTTAATGAAGAGTTAAATGCTAATTACTGAATCTCCCTTTTCATGAAGATCTCTGTTGCTCATGTAGATAACTGGCAAGTTCAATATTAATGAGGCTTAGTTTTCCACTAAATAAGGAAATCTGGCAATTATAACTCTATTTGCTAAAATTTCAAAGGAGCCAGTTTTCCCTTGGGAAGGTCATTTATTTATTCATTCTAATTTGACACTCAAAATGCTGTTGTTTATTGGATCTTCCTCATAGTTCTTGTGGTATAAAAAATCACACTGCTCTAAACAGAGCCCTTTCTTTCATTTGGTATTTTTAGATAGCATTCAGAGAAACAAAATCTTTGTCTTTAAAACTATTTTCCCCACAGATTCTCTGCTACATTAATATATTTGAGAATTTTGCTTTTGTAGAGCTAATAATACATTAGGATAAGCATGAAATACTTTTATACTTTTATAAAATCTTTCTATTAAATGTTAATTTCTGATATTTAGTTAATTTAGTATATGCTATTTTGCCTGGTAGTTTTGATTTTTCCCTCTTTGACTCCCTACTCTTTTACCTCTAGTTCTTCTATGCCTTTCCTCTAGTGAACCTGCCCTTTTCCCTAGGGGTTCCCTTATGTCTAAAACTTCTCTGTGCTGATGGGAGGATAACAGATAAGCATGGAGTGGACAAGCACCATTCACAAAGTCATTTCAAAGGAGTCATGCCTGGACCCAGCCTCGGATATTTGATTCAGTTGATCTGGAGTAATACCTACCCAACCTGTGTATTTTTTAAAAACTCCCCAAGTAGTTCTTACATACTCCCCTGGGTTTGGAAGCATTGCTCTCGTGGCTCCTTCTGTCCTTGATGTAGCCATCCAGTATCTTTTTCTCTTTAATTTCTACAATTACAACTTACAGAACTATTTATATATAGGGCTTATATAAGGTCTATCCAATATTTCCTAATTTCATTTCACTTTATTTTTTAGTTTTATATAAATTGTGTTAAGTTACCATAGAGTGTCAATTTACTTTATACACTGCATTCATGTTAATTTTTAAAATTTTTTAAAAAAATTTTTGCCTCCCCTGGCCAGACTTATCAAAAAGAAAAGAGAAAGGACCCAAATAAATAAAATCATGAATGAAAGAGGAGA
>NW_019154100.1:3629472-3651710 GCF_002288905.1 Enhydra lutris kenyoni | reverse complement strand
GCAACATGGGGGGTTAAGGGGGTAGGAGAAGAGTAAATGAAACAAGATGGGATTGGGAGGGAGACAAACCATAAGTGACTCTTAATCTCACAAAACAAACTGAGGGTTGATGGGGGGAGGGGGGTTGGGAGAGGGGGGCTGGGGTTATGGACATTGGGGAGGGTATGTGCTATGGTGAGTGCTGTGAAGTATGTAAACCTGGCGATTCATAGACCTGTACCCCTGGGGATAAAAATATATTATATGTTTATAAAAAAATAAAATTAAAAAAAATTTTTTGCCTTATTCTTACTGCAAAGTAATATATCATAAAATTTTCAAAACTCTGAAGTATAAATATGATACATAAAACAGAAGTTACTTATAATCACATCCCTAGATCTAACCATATCCAATCAGGAAAACAAACCACTATGGCTATATTAAAATAAAAAAGGGGTGACTGGCTGGCTTAGTTAGTGGATCATGTGACCCTTGATCTCAGGATTGTGAATTTGAACCCCACATTGTGTGCAGAGACTACTTTAAAAAAGTAAAATCTTAAAAAAAATAAAATAGAAGGAACTTAATGCAGGTACTTCATTATAGCAGCAATGGAAGAAGATGAGAAGTTTACTAAGGCTCAGTGAAGTAACTCAGTAAATGGTGGTATCAGAAAGCTACTAAGGTCCCAAACTGAGAGAAAAAGGGAGGCAGTGCTATTACAACTCAGAGGCCAGGGTCACCTAGGGGGAGGTAAGAAGAAATGCAAGGAAGTGATCCAGCTGTTGTGGAAGAAGTCTAAGAAAAACAGAGAGAGGGAAAAAAATTCTGGCTTTCTTTTATATTCATTCTCCAATCTTACATACCAAATCCAGCCTGTGGGATTAGCCTACTATAATACAGAGCCGGGAAAAGGCAAAAAAAGAAAAAAAAAAAAAAAAAAGAAAAAGGGGTATGTGTGTGTGAGGGCAAATAGGCATCACCAATATTCACTGTTTTCTGTAAGAGTGATTTTTTCAAAGTATAGTGCTGATTATATGGCTATCACATTCATAATTGGTCTTTAGCTTTGTGTTAATGCCGATGTAAAACCAAATTCCTAGATTCTCCAGAATATGACATTTTCCAAACTTTATAATCTTCTCTCCTCTTCCTAAATATGCACCATGTTTTGTCTATGGCATCCTCTCTCTCAAAATGGTCTCCCTGACCCTGCCTCAATTACCCTTTATGTTCTTTTAGATAGATTTAAAGTCCTATTTCCCACATGAAGTCTCCTCTAATCACTAGAGCTGTTTGTGAATATTTCTTTCACAGAGATACATTTATTGCTGGTCTCATCATTAGGCATATTGAAAAATCTATTTTTACCACATTATCTGAGCTTTTAGGTATCTGGCCTATTTCTACAACTAAATTTTAATGCCCTTTAAGGCAAAGAATGTCCATATAGCTTTTTCCATTTCCAGAACACAATTCAATGTCTATAACATGGTGGATATTCTACATACACACACATATATATATATATATAGAATTTTTCAGCTGAAGGATGTGTGTGTGTGTGTGTGTGTGTGTGTGTGTGTGCACATGTGTGTGTATAAAATAAAGAAATTCACTGAGTATGTTAACAGAAGCTTGGATATTACCTAAGAAAGAATTAATACACTTCAAGATAGGTCAACAGAAAATTTTCAAGCTGAAACAGAGTAAGATTTAAAAAAAGAACTAACATCAATAACCTGTGAGAAAATATCAAGAGGTCTAATATACATATAATTGGAGTCCTAAACGTGGGGAAAGAATGAGACAGAATTATATTTGAATAAATACTTGCTAATATTTTTCCAGATAACAAAATATCATAGACTGGGTGACATAAACAACAGAAATGTATTTGCTACAGTTTGGGAGGCTGGGAAGTCCAAAATCAAGGTTCTGACCAATTAAGTCCTGGCTTATAAATAGCTGTGTTCTCACTTTATTCTCACATGGCCTTTCCTTGGTGCTTCCACTCAGAAAGAGAGACAGAAAGAGAGCGATCTCTTTCTTCCTCTTCTTATAAGGACACCAGTCCCATTAGATGAGGACTCTAACCTTATGACCTCACTTAACCTGAATTACCTCCTAACAACCCTATCTCCAAATATTATCACATTGGGTGTTAGCATTTCAACATTGAGAGACACAATTCAATCCATAGCAGGTATATTCATCCAACAGAATACTACTAACAATAAAAAGGAAAGATTTTCTGATTTTCAAGACATTATGAATGAAAAAAAAAAGCCATATATTAAGGAATATATACATTTAATTCCATTTACATGGTGGCAGAAATCAAAGAGTGTTTGTCTGTGAGTCTTGGGGGTGGGATGGGGTGGTTAACTGGGAAGGAGTCAGAAGGGAAATTTCCGGGGTAATGGTGATGCTATGTCTGGACTGGACTGATAATTATATGGGTATATGTATTTGTTAAAATATACTGACTGAACATAAATTCTGTGTATTTTATTGCATGTAAGGTCTGTCTTAAAGAAAAGGTAACTAAAAACAAAGAGCTCTGTTAATTTATACCTTAACAAAGAAAGCCAATCTTCCCTGGTGATTCTGATGTATTCCTAGGTTAGAGAGCACTATCTGTAGAGATTTTTCCATTTTAAATGTTTTTGTAAATAACAAAGGAGTTAGGGGATTTCATATCAACACATTTATTGTATGACTTCATATAACAGATTCTCCAATTCACAGATACAAATGAGAAGAAGGGACTTGTTTCAGGTGACATTACCAACCAATTAATTATGGGATGGGAACCATATTTCTAGCTTCCAAGTTTAGACTATTTGGTATTAAAGAAAAAAAAAATAGTACAGCACACCAAGTAGGTATAAAGGGATTCAGGGTGCTAGAACTTGCTGTCTCTCAAGATATGATCCTAAACGGACATTTGAGTTGTGAGGAGCAAGTTAGAAACAGGCAGATTTTCTGTGGCACTGAAAAAGGCTTGTGCTGACCACACAGAGGCAAGGAATGTGATCTCAGCAGAAAGTGTCTCCAACCTTTAGAACCCCTCTCAGTCCTGTAATTCTACCCCACTATTTCTCAGACTTTCAAGTTTTTCCTTCTAGGGAAGGGCTTTTTCAAGCTTAACCTCTGAAGCACCAGGTCTGCCATTAGCATATTCCTTTCTAAGATATTTTCAATGGATATTTCACCACACATCTTTGAATTCTTTGGGAGCAGGGATCACGGCTTACATATCTAACACAACAGTGGGGGCTGAATGTTTGTGGCATCACTGTAGGTATTTAACAACAAAGAAGAACCCACCCTCATTTCCATCAGTGGCAGCTTGCACTGTTACGCAAGCACTTTGACGCAGCTTCATGAACTGCAGAATTAAATCTGCAACCACAAAAGAAAGAAGCTGATTTCTCATGGCCCTTTTGTAACTTCAGGAAGGTCTTGGGAAATCTCTAAATTAAATTTAACTGTTGAGCACAGGCTGAACTTAAAACCCTCATCTGTTTTAAGTCATTCCCTCTCTCCCATACGCTGTACACTCATACGGGGTCTGAATCCTAAGTGCTTTGGCTGAATACATATGCTCTGTGTGAAAGGCCAAGGAACCCGAGGGGCTGAAATTACTTTACTGCCTGCATCACCACATTCCTTTTCTTTGAATTCACTCCGATGAAAACCACTGAGTAGATGTAGAATGTCCTACACAAAGCAGTGGGGTCTCATCAGGCCACAGAGGTAGGCGGAAAGAGCACAGCCCCACAAGGAATGTTTGGCATTATTATTCAAGAAGAGAAACAGGAAGATGGTAAGAAAAACATATTTCTCAAAAACAATATGCTAAAAAATCTACTTCAAATTGAGGGTGTAATTGGCATCTACCTTGAAGCCAAACAAATCCCATGGTGATTAATTTTTTAAGCTTGTGCTCTGGCATTGACTGCACCAATTATCTCATTGGTACTCACTAAACCTTCCTGAACACAAGGGAAGTACATTTGTTAAACAGGATAACTATTGTAACAACCCACTGATATTTGGGGGGATGTCAGAGATAAGGAGAGTTCATTTCTTGCTCATATCACAGTCCAATGAGTGAAAGGGATGGTATACTCAAGAGGTTTAGGGGCTAGGTCTAGCACTTACCTTACCTCATTTCTGCTCACATTCTACTGTCCATAACTCAGTCATATGGCTTCAACCAACTTCAGAGGAGGCTGGAAAATGTGGTTCAGTTTTAGGCCTAGAAGAAAAAAGAAAAGAGTTTCATGGATATATAGCACTGTTTCCACCATATTATACAACAGGTAGGTGGAAACAATATAAATAATACCCTTACTAAGATACTTTAACATCTACTAACAAGTAGGAAAGAATATGTTTCACTCTAATCTTCTAAGGTGGTAGTGGTGTGGATTCTGAGGGTATGAATTGCAGACAGTGGCCCAGTCACTCTTATACCACTTCATGACCAGTGCCTGTTCCCAAACCTACAATCTGACAACTGGCATTGATTATATAATGTTTGCACAGAACAGACGTTTCCTGCAGTACTAAAATTATACATATTTTATAATTACTATGCAAAGCCTTTAGCTGATCAGGAGAAAGGAGAGAGGACTCCATTACAGGATTTCTAAACTACTGTTGTATTTTTCTACTTTCTAATGTTATACCACTAGGCAGAATTATTAGTCAATTTATACCATTGTAATTAAAATAGAACATAGCAAAGATCAGTCAGAAAATAATCAAATTTCTGTTTCACTAGTTAATTAGTAGCAGTTCCAAAACTAAGCCAGAAGTACATGTTAGGAATGAGGTCCTCAACAGATGCAGGTGGTAGGAGACAGAGAGGAAAGAAGGTCCAGATCTGGAACTCTGGGCAGTGAAGAAAGACATGGCTGGGAGCCTTTAGCAGCACGGGAAGAGCCTGAGGGGTCAGGGGGCCTCTTGAAAAGTTTGAAGCAGGGAGAAAGTTCTAGAAGCAGAGTTCTTAGATGCTATTTTAGGTGTCTTGAGGCAGGTACCATAGACAATTCTAATTTGACCTACCTCCCTTGATCTCAATGCAATGTCTGGGTTAAGGACTAATGAATTCCTTAAATTCATTCCTCAACTGGATTCTCATGGTTGATCAGGCATCCAAAATACACAGGCACTGTTTTACACCATGCTTCAGTCAAACCATCTTGAAGTTTCCTTGAAGGTTCTTTATCAAAGACCTAAACATAGAGCTGCAGGATTATAGTAGTTAACTGGTGATAATCAGAAATCTGGGCCATCATCTCTTCCTGCGAGAACTGTCACTCCCAGGAAAGTTGCAATTTCATTTCCTAATGAGATGTAGCATTCTGGTCCAAGGGCATTTCTAGTTCTCACTGCTCTGTATGTTGTACTATAGCACTGATTGAATAATTGTGAAGGGTCCTGGCCTGCACATTCCCATGTGGTTAATTGCATCAGCATGTGGCAGAAGTCCTTACTGAATATGTAATCTGATGCCACTAATGTGATGGTGTCAGGTGCATAAAACGCTCCAGATAGTTGGATTATTTTTTCCTTGTGAAATACATTACTTCATTTGGAGTTTGGAAACTTGCCCAATAGTTTCTGAGAGCAGGAAAAAGTCCTTTCTTTGCCATTAAAGCCCTTAGGACTTCTTGCAAATAAAAGCCCCTCTAGGGGCACCTGGCTGGCTCAATGGGTAGAGCATGCAACTCTTGATCTTGAGGTCATGAGTTCGAATCCCACACTGGGGGTAGAGTTTACTTTAAAAAAATCAATGAAATTGAAAACATAAAAATAGAGAAAATCAATAAAAGCCACTCTAATATGGGCCTACATGAGAGAGGGCTCCACTGCACTCATGTCATGTGCTCTCCACTTTGTATAAGCCGGAAGAAGAGAAGCATAGAAGGAAGATGTCTAAAAACCCCATACCGGGTGATGAGGATAAAACTGTGATTGAGAGAAGAGAGCAAGAGGAGAGGAAAGGTTAGTAGGCCTTAAAAACAGGGAGGAGAAAGTAACATAGAGGAAGACACTTTGAGAGAAAGGGTTAAGGGCATATCATTCACTTGAAATGAATGTAAGAAATGTAAAAATCATCCCAAAATATGAAGCCCCAAGTCAAAAAAGGAATCCTTTATCAGATGCCATTCATTAGACCAAAAAAACAGATACCATCATTACTGGTGAGCAAGGCACATAGCCTCCCTCAGTCTCAGTTTCCTCATATACAAGATGGGGATGCTAACAGTATCCATCTACAAGAGTTACTGTGAGATTTCTAAGAGATGATATATGTAAAGTACTTAGCACAGAACTCATCATAGAGGGAGAACTCAATCCAGTTTAGCGATAATAATTGGTGATGATGATGAAGATGATAGAAGACACTGAAGAAGATGCCAAAAGAATCAAGCCAATGAATTCTATTTCAAACCAGTAAAATGCATTTAAATGAAGCATGGTTAATCGGATTTAATAATTACTGGGACATTTCCAGCCCCCCAAAAAGTTATATAGTAGCTATAGTTTATTTGCAGATTTTCCACCCTCCTTGCAATCCCATGATCCCAAACACATGGACAAAGAAGGAAGTAAAAGGAGAAATGTCAGCACCCGTAAATCTGGAATATATAGTTACATTGTTGGAGGAAACATCAAGAAATCATCTTTTACAAAGAATTGCATTTAAACATCCAAGACAGATGAACGTCTATGTTGTTCTTAAGGACTTCTAAAGGTGTCTTTTCAATAGTTGGGTTCAGGGTCTAATTATCTAGATGTTTAACATAAACACTATTTAAATCTGGTTCTGATCTCCCTAGCAATGTACAACAGCTGGAGTTCTAGAAAATAATCCATGACCCATAGGGTTAGAAGATAGGAATAACATCCATACTATAACCTAGCTGTGCTAAACCAGGCTTAGCACAGTTTCCTAAAGGTGAGCTTAAGGTCAGGTGTCATCTGCCTTCAATCATGGATATTTGTGGGGGGAAATGAGAAGTGTGTCATGCCACAATGCAGTCCAGATGTCTGAAGAACCTCCAGGGAAGAGAATCAAGAAGCAATAATGCAAAGCAGGTAGAGTTTAAGGTGACTCATGTGGGCAGCTCTGGATTGGTCCACATTGACATCAAAATAGCCAGAAAAGAGTAGAAGTCCCATAATGGATGCTCAGTCTGGACAGTCTCTTTGGGACTCTTTTTAGGAACACTCTTTGATCCGTGGTAGAGCTGAATGTGAATTCAGCTATGAGGGGCCTATTTTTGCTTCCATGAACTCCAGAGCTCTCTTACAGGCCTCTGACACCTCTGTGGACCTCCATTAGATCCTCCTTAGGGTCTCCACCCACCTCAGAAAACGAGAAGGACAAATCTGAACTCTGGGATATAATTAGTCTGACTCATGGTGCATGGACTCCAAAAATGTCTTCAGATGTTACATGCCAAGTATCCTGATAATCTACCAGGTAATCCTCCCCCCAAAACAAACAAACAAATAAATAAGAGCATTTCCCTGACACCTGTGCGTTATGGGCTCCAACATGTGGATCTTTCATAATTACTTGAATCTCTCATTGTTTATGTTTTAGTTGTATAGTTTTCTGGGGGTTTTTAGGCATATAATTTACATCTGACTACAGAAACAAAAGCCACATATCTTTTATTTTTATTTCTCTTTATTACGGTATTTCTGAACCATACTAACACCATAAGTGAATGGCAAATGCTTGTTGAGCCCATGAATGAACAAGGCATTAAAAAAAAGCTTCCACCTTTTTGCTTACATTGATTTTTATTTCAGATCCTAGACCAGGGGCTTTAATTCACCGGTATACTTTCACACAGCTGGATGCAATACCCTTGGTTTCCTGGTACCATCTGCTGGCTAAGTTGTCCCCTAAAGGCCAAAAAACACAAAACAAAGGAGCATTGGAAAAAGGGAGAAGGAGGTGTGGAAAGTGGACAGGAAGAGGTGTTTAAGGGAAATGGTGTACATTAGCAGATGTCACAGAGATTTATTTCTTTTTCTATGGGGATTTACTCTAGTAACCAAACTCTGCTTTCAGGATTTTTTCAAAAAAGCGACAGGAGCATTTATCATTTGCTATGGTGACTGCTTAACTGGCAAAACTTTCCTTCTTCTGAGGTTTAGATTCAGATTTTAGACTTGAAATTAAGAGAAACAACACCTGACATTGCACGGAGAGTGAATTATAAAGCTTAGGGTGGAGGAGAGAGTTGTCAAAGTAATTTGTCTGGATACCTTTCTCAAAAGCATTGTTTTTCCCACTTCTCACCCCTGGAGCAACCACATCAAGGATGTGTAAGAAGTGAAGGCCTCAGACCCTCTGTGTGGTGGGCAAATTCAAGAGATCTGAGCTCTTGGCATGTGTTTTAGGCCACATTTTGGGACCAGTGCCCAGACAACAGGTCCTGTGTGTTCCTGAGGGACTATCCTCAGTATTAAGGCTCTGCGGGTTGCCAACCAGTAGGGAAGCCCTTGTGTGAGCTATACTCTTAGGAGACAATAAATCGTCTCTGATTAATTCCAGACCACCACTCCTTTCCCAGTCAGAGATGTGAATTTTTCTCAAAGATATTTTTGAAGATGGAGAGTGACTCGAAGAGTTTAAAAGAGGGAAGTCATTAAAAATTTTTTTGCTAGGTATCTATTTATTCTGCAAATAAGTATGCCATAAAAGTGATACTTTATGATACTTTTGTTTGGATACCATCAATAAAAATATAGGATAGTACTTATCATAACCTTACAGTAGAGGAAATTCAAGGGACACAAAGGAGGTTACTGGGAAATGTAGCAAAATACAAGTTTGTGAGTTATTGAGCAAGTGTTTATAGAGATTTCACAGGGAATAACAGAAATCTGAATTCTATCCTCTAATAAAAAATATTAATTTTAGTTATGGGACTGGTAGCTACTGTAACAGAAGAACCCCACAACTTCACTGGCTTTCGTAAAAAACATTTTTTTGCTCAGGTAATAGTCCAATATAGTGGATATTACCAGTTAACAGAGCAGAGGGTGGAAGGGACAATTGTTATTCAGGGACCCACGCTCAGCAGCTCTGCTATCTTTACATGTGCCTTTCAAGAATGTCCTAGATACCAACATAAGCCAGTGGATGGGGAAAGAGAGATCACAGAAGGACAATGTGCTTCTGACATATAACATTTCTGCTCCGATTCCACTGATGAGTTCTCATCACAGGGCCCCACCCAAATGGGTGTGGGGCTGAGAATGCAGTCCCTGGCCAGGCAGCCACCTCCTTGCCAAAACTGTCTACTCTAAAAGAGGGAGCCTGAACCCACTGGGAGACAGGCAACTCTTCCATGAGAAGAATGAGGAAATGTGTTGAAATGGAAGAAGCAAGGAAGTCAAGTTCATAAAGCCACTTTAGAGTTCTGGTTGTACCATATTGCCCCAACCCCACCACTGGGTGATTTAGTCTCTTTGGTTAATAGTTTCCTCATTTACAAAGTCAAGATCACAGTAACAGCTCACAGTGAGGCCTAAATATAAGACTAAATGTAAAGGTCTTTGTAAACAAGAAAGAGCTACCTGGTGCTCCTGCAGCTGCATATAAGCAGAGCTGATTTTTAAAAATTAGACTTATGATGTATTCTTGAAGGCTTCCTACTCAAGCCACTGGTTAATTGATAACTGAAGAAAAATATGTTCCTGCAGCTTATATGATATTTCTTAATTATTACATGAGAAAGACATTACGTTTTAAAAAGTACAATAGGGAAATCTGGGGTTGGGGTAATGGAAAGAAAGTCTGGTTTCTAATTGCAGCCCTGACACTGGCCAGCTGACTGACTGCAGGCTGGCTACTTCATCTGTCTGGGCTCGAATTTCCTGAGCGGCAAAAAAAGAGTGGTTAGCTAAATGGTCCTTTCCTGATCGTGAATGAGATATTCTGAGGAGGAAACTCATCTAAATGACTCATTCACATTATCAGATTACAATCATGAGGAGGTCAGTGGAGAAAAAACAACTAACTTACAAAAATTTAGGGGTAGTATTTTCACAATTTGAGGGGAAAAAACCAATTCATTTTCTAACCTCTTAATTTTCTTAATGTTAAGAAAAGAACATTCACACATGTTTAATTTCTTCTCTAGACACTGATGCAAAGCCTTCAGTTCAGAGGTTAAGTAACACTCAAGGCAGCACCATGATCCTAGTAGACACTGAACAGTTGATGATGATACTGAAATACATTAGCAATTAACAACTACTAGTGATATTTTATTTTAGCTCTTGATTTTCTAAACTGTTAATCATGGCCATCTAATTACTTAAGACATTTTATTCATTATATGTATAATCATTCTTATTAAACTAGCAGTATAGCCTTAAGTCTCATAGCCTCTCCAAACTTAAATTTCTTGATCTGTAAAATGGGGAGTTTTTTTTTTTTCTTTTGGAGTTATTGTACAACTGTATGAATTAGAGACAGTCTATGTAAAATGCCTGGTATAGGATCTGATACATGGCAGAGGATCAGCTAATGGCAATTATTAACTGCTCTTATTAAATAAATAATCAATGATCACCCACCTTGCACTCACTGTACTGTGCTAAGTGATGAAGATGAAAGGAGAACTAAGAAATAGTCCTTATTTGGAAGGGTGTACAGACCAGATGGAGAGAAAGGGCAGGCTAATAAACATATAAAGAGGCATTTTCCAAGTGTCAAACCACTGTTAGTAATGATGCCCTTGTTACGGAGACAGCTAGTGTGACTGGCAGGTTATTTCATAATGTAGACATCAAGTAACAGTCATTACCCAAATTTGTATTTCTGGATGGTCCTTTTATTTGCAAAAAGTTTTATTGGTGCTTTGTAATACGCACTATGGTAACAATGGGGGACCAGTCAATTTTCTTCCCTTTTACACAGTGAGAACTGAGATGAAAAAAAATCCCAACATTTTTGTAAGGTTATGCATGAGGGGCTTTGCAGATGGAGGATCAGAAATCAAATGTGTTGATACCTATGCTTGTATTCATCTCTTTATGTCCCACTGGAGTTCAGAGGAGTAAGATTCACTTAAGAACTAAGTCTTATTTTTCTGCTCTTAAAATTCATTCCGTTTATTCTAAAAACACTGATGGTTCAAATGAACACTGGAAACTGCCTGTATGTTTCATCTCCTTGAAATCATGCCAGAGAAAGCCTCCAGTATGCTCAACTCTAGTTTACATTTTCTAAAGTTTCTTCCTCCCTGAATGAAGATAGTGAGAATCATCACTTGTTAACACACAGATGACTCCAGAAATTTCTGCACTTCAAAGTGAATCCTTTATTCACCTGAGTGTTTAACTGTGTCAATGTGCTCTCATTATCAGATTTAACTGAATAATTCAACAAGGAAATGTGCCCAGTGCACATATTATACAGATATGTTTGCCAAAGTTATCTTGGCTTGTGGGAGAGAACAACCCTCTGATGCCCTGAGTTATTTAGTAAGGCCATCACAGATGTCAACATATGATGGAGGAGATAGATACTCATGGCAATATGTGAATATCAAAATCATCCCTAGTTTATTTTCCCATCACATTGATGGGATGTTGTCCCATATTGGAGTTATATAAGTGAACAGCTGGTCATGAGGAAGTTGTACTTATCCTCCCACTGGATGGTATGTTATTCTTGGTCAACATAAAGCCTGTCAAGAGCGGCTATATACTAACATGTACACTAAGTCTTGAGTGTGTAAAGACATTGCTAGGTTCCTGACTTGCTAGCAAAAACCAACTGAAACATTTCTAACCTAATGGGAAGATGCAGATATATTTCCACCACATTTACCCAAGTGTGGATAGTGGATATAAACACTACAAAGCACAAACTGTTCTTCTTTGTTAATTCATATGGAGTCTTCATTAAACTGGATAATCAGATATGTAAGTTGAATTAAATCTACTATATACCACATAAAATATAGAACATGCAAAAATAATTTACTGTAAGTCCATTGTATTAGTCAGCTTATTAACTGCAATAATGCTATGTAAAAAAGACCCCCCCCCCAAATTTCAGTTGACTTATAACAACAAACATTGGTTTCTTGCTCATAGGTCTATGGATAGGGTGTGACTCAGCTGGACTTGGTTGGGTGGGGTTTGAATGGATTTGGTACTAGGATATGGGCTGGACTTAGGTCTATTCCATACATCTCCACATTCTGGAACTCTGAAGAAACTGGCTCCCTGAGACAACACGTTTTCATCATGGATGGCAAGAATACAAGAGGGCAAACCAAACCACATATACACACTGGAAGTCTGGTTGAATTAGTTCCCATTAGGTCCTCTTACATTTTGTTGGCCAAAACAAGTCACCTGGCCAAACTCCAAGCTAGTGACATTGGAAAGTGTCTCTGCTAAAAATATGTCTGGGCTGAGGAGGGAATAAAGAATGGTGAATAAATAATATAATTTACCACAGCTGGTTACTATAAGCTGCTGAATGAAGTTTAGGCCAACTGAACCACAAGGAAATTCAACCAATCAGAATCAATTGTGTATTTTTAAAAATATTAAGTAAAAGAATTTTTAACTCCCTTTAAATCATTATGGCACATGATTTCCCTTTTATTGACTCAACAGGGTGATTCAGGGTTTTCAAGCCAGAATATATGCATTCTAGGACAATAAATTCACTGCTCAGCCTCAAATTAGGCTTTTTTGAGATTCTCATAAAAACAGTAATTTTAAAGGTCAGAATTTTGTGGAAGAGAAAACAGATTTCCAAATTCCAAAATCCTCTTCCACATATCAAAAACAGAGCTTAGAAATCTGAATGTCAATTTTTATTATAAGATATAGGTAGAAAGAGCTTATGATAAAACAAAAAGGAAGTTCCTAACTGCCTTGGAGGAAGTGGCCACTTCTGAGTCTTAGAGATGCGAGATCGAAGAAGGGCAAGCCATCATACAGGTAGGGCCTAGCAACCCCTCCTGGATAAGAGGCAGAGTTAGTATTTTCAGTTTGATGGGGAAATTTTGAAAATAGTGAAGTTTATCTCTGGGTGCACAACAGTATTATTTCAAGCCCTTCTTGAGAAGCTTCATGTTCAGTCTAATGCTAAAGCAACTTGTTTCAGGAAACAGGTCAGTGAGTCAGTCAAGGTTTTCCAGAGAAACAAACCAGTAAGACACGTGTGTGTGTGTGTGTGTGTGTGTGTGTGTGTGTAAAAAGATTTATTTCAAGGAATTGGGTTCTGATTTTGGGGACTGGCAAGTTCAACTGAAAGGCAGACTGGAATGCTGAATATTTCTCAGGTAGGAGCTGATGTTGTAGTTCTTGAGGCAGAATTTCTTCTTCCTCAATGAAAACCTTAACGTTGCTTTAAAGGCCCTTCAATTTATTGGATGAGGCCCATTCACGTTATTGAAGATAATTTCCTTTACTTAAAGGCAACAGATTGTTTGGGCGCCTGGGTGGCTCAATGGGTTAAAGCCTCTGCCTTTGGCTCAGGTCATGATCTCAGGGTCCTGGGATCGAGCCCCACATCAAGCTCTCTGCTCAGCGGGGAGCCTGCTTCCTCCTCTCTCTCTGCCTGCCTCTCCGCCTACTTGTGATCTCTGTATGTCAAATAAATAAATAAAATCTTTAAAAAAAAATTCAACAGATTGTAGATGTGTTTAAAATAGCGACAAGAATAGTGTTTGAGGTGCATAAACAATGAATTCTGGTACACTGAAAAGAAATTAAAAAAATAAAAAATTTTTTAAAAAATGAGGCCATTTGGGAACTTCAATAACTAACAACCTTTGAAAGAATTCTTAAGCAACTTTTTTCATGTGCTAAAGTAGCAAAATAAAAGTCATAAACACACACACGCACGCACACACACACAAAATAGTGTTTGAGTAACAGGGTACAACTGCTTAGTCAAGCTGACATATAGAACTAATCATCACAGCAATAGCTGAGGGAAATCTTTGATGTCTCGGCAAGAATTCCTAGCACTCCTGCTTTGACATGGTCTGTATTTGGTATATAAGGAATCCAGAAATCCCCAACTAAACTGTTCTAAGAGATAAAAGATGAAGGTATAATGTTCCATTTAAATTCTCTGAGCATTGTTTCTAAGGCTTCACTTACTCATATTTCTTAGTGCTAGTGTGGATAACAGGAGGAGAGAGCCTTGAGTTTCCCTAGAGGTTCAAGTGTGTGATCAAGACCACACTAATTCCATCTCTAAACTATCAGGCTTCTGCAGGATCAGACTGTTATAGGAAAGTTTTGTTGGCTGATGAATCTATTTTTTATGCAGCATTTAGAATTGAAATGTCAATTTTGGACTTCTCTGTTTAAGAGTAGTTGAAAAACCATATGCTTTAATATAGAGTATGTTTTTTTGTACTTGGACTTTATAGTTAATGAGATGCAATTAATAAGGAATGCTGTCTATAATTTCATTTATTAGCACTGATAAGTACAGATACCATAATTACATAAGTTTTGTATCTGACACATTTTGAAGTAATTATACTATTTGATATTAGCATAGATGATATTTAATTATGATCATACAAGTTTGTGAGTATAATTTTAAAATAAATGGATACTATTTCCATCAGGCTTCATTGATGGAACTGTCATCAGTATCTTTTTTAATGTGAAAATGTACATATATACAGAGTCCAATATCACTGTACATAGAATTGATGAAAATAGGCTTCTAAAGGATAAAAATGAACATTTCAAGTTGATTTTTAAAGAGCAAACTATTAATAAAATATAACTGCCATGGGCATTTTTTGCTTAATAAAAATTTTCAAATATAAAGCAAAAATTAGTAGAACTATGAATTTTGGAACACGGAAAAAAATAAAATTAAATAAAATTTAAAAAAAATTAGTAGAACTAAGTAGACTGGACCTTACCAAAATAAAAAAAAAATTGTGTTTTAAAGGACACTTTCAAGAAAGTGAAAAGATAACTTACAGAATGGGAGAAAATATTTGTAAATCATATACCTGCTAAGGGATTGGTATTTAGAATGTACAAATACTTCTAAAAACTCAACAATAAAAACACAAATCATTTAGAATTAGGCAAATATTTAAATAGCCATTTACCCAAAGACATACAAATGGCCAACAAGCACATTAAAAGATAATCAATATTATTAGTCATTAGAGAAATGTAAATTGAAACCACAATGAGGTACCAGTACATACCCACTAGAATGGCTATAATAAAGAAGACAGAAAATAACAAGTATTGGTGGAGATGTAGAGAAATTAGAACCCTCATTTACTGATGATGGGAATGTGAAATGGTGCAGTCACTTTGGAACAGTTTGGCATTTACTCAAAATGTTACACGTATAACTGCCATGTGGCCAAGCAATCCCCCTCCTACATATATATCCAAGAGAAATGAAAACATGTTCATAGAGTCATCAAAGCCTATTCATTACAGCTAGAAAGTAGAAAAAACACAAGTATCCATCAACTGATGAATGTGGTATATCCATACAATGAAATACTATCTGGAAATAAAAAGAATGAAGTACGGATATATGCTACAACACAGATGGCCCTTGGAAACACTACGCTAAGTGAAAGAAGCCAGACACAACAGTCCAAATACAGGGGCTCCTGGATGGCTCAGTCAGTTAAGTGTCTAACTCTTGATTTTGGCTCAGGTTGTGATCTCAGGGTCCTGAGATCAAGTCCTGAGTGGGGCTCTGTGCTCAGTGAGGAGTCTGCTTGTATCTCTCTCCCCCAGTCCCTCCCATTGCTTGTTCTCTCTATCTAAAATAAATAAATAAATAAATAAATCTTTTTAAAAATCCTATAAAAAATACTGTACTCTCCATTTATAGAAACAGCATAACTAAACCGCACCAAAAACATTTTACATCAAATCTTAGGGGATGTATCCAAAGAGATAATTAAGAAAAATTTTAAAGTCCTAATTATAACTTTATTTTAGGATACAAGAAGTTATGAAAAGAAATTGACTAAGTTTTAAACTTAAAGAAAAGGGAAGGAAGGAATTATTAAAGATAAGAGAAGATGTTAAGAAAACCAAAAATAAAGGCAAATAGATAATCACAAAATTAAATCTCATTATTTGAAAATACTCATAGTCAAGCAGCAAAAGCCAGACATTGACAGGACTCAAAGAAAAAAGAGATACCCAAATAACAAGATTAGGAATAAAATGGAATGTACACAGGGTAATAAAATATTAAGGGAGGAACACCAAAAATGGGAATATCAATGAAAGAGACATTTTAAGAAATTATAGTAGAATACTTGAATAGACCAAGACCCTAAGAGAAATCAAAATGGTAGTTATTGATACATCTTTACAAAAAGCACTAGGGTGACTGCTGTCCACTCTTCAAACAATACATACAGTCAATTCTTATTATTTTGGTAGTTATGCTCTATCAAGTTACTACTAACTGAATTAGTGAATTGTGAATCACTGTTCCAAGGGGAAATAGAGGACTAGGTTTCTGTGAGTCTCTGGTCACAACATTTTCATCAACTGATCAATATATAATTTTATTTCATGTATTTTTCTGTTTAAAGACACTTTATTTACTACTTATTCATTAATTCATTAACATTGAACTCACAGCCAACAGCACAAAAACTTAGACCTGAACAAAACTTATTTAACACACAGATTTCCCTCAGAGGCACACCACAACAGTCTTATGCTAAGAATGCTAGACAGCATGCCAGCATTATGATTGGGGGCCATTTTAAACTGTAAAATCACCAACATGAAAAAGCACAAAAATGCAAAAAACATGGCACTAAGTAGGCTACAAAAAAGATACTTGATCTCATTATTAGAACTAAAGAAGGCAGAACATTGCCTACAAACATATTGGGTGACTCAAATTCTTCACCTCTCTTTCTGTTTGCAAATGACTATTAAAACACTGCAAGTATTTTGGGGTTACAGATCAATTTTAGTCTGCAAGTAAATTCACAAATACAGAATACACAAGTAATGAGGATCAACTGTAAATTCTAATGTATCGAATTGCTCCAAGAACTAGAAAAATATGAAGAATTATGCCACTCAACTTAATTCTGATGCCAAATTAAGCTAAGAACCACACAAGAAAGGAAAATTATAGGCCCATTCTGTTATAAACAAAGAATCCAAAATGTTATATAAAATATTAGCAAATTGAATTCAGTAGAAGATTGGAACAACAAAATATAAGTTACATGTTTTGCTGAAGAATTCAAGGATGGTTCAAAACCAAAAAATACTTCGGTATATTAATCAACACTTTAAAGAAATAGAACAGTATTAACTCAATTGGTGTAGAAAAAGCATTTGGTAATATTTAATATTCAATCATGATGAAAAATTTTCTACAAATTTCTTAGCAAACCAGGACTTGCTGTAATACCTGGGCATCAGCTTGAGGAAAAAGTCAACAGAGGAGGGTAATTAAGGCAAAGGGACTTTATAAAAGCAGAGCTGGAACTTGACATGCTGTACCTGCTCCTACTCTAACTTGGAATTCCTTGGCATGTAAAATAATATATTCTTATATCATTCAAGCTAATTTTAGTCATGTGTTTTGATTACTTCCTGACAAATATGAAAGGCAAGACCTAAAACAGTCAATAATTTCAGATGACATGATTATCTACCTACCTAAAAAAAAAAAAAAAGACTCTCATAACTATTGGGACCAATAAGAAGGTCTAATAGAGTGGCCAGATATAGGAATGGCATCTAATAATCAGTAGCTTTAGCATCATCATAAACTTGGAGTAGACAAAGTTTTTTTTAATTTATCAAAAAAAGCAATAACCATAAAGAAAAATGATAAATTAGACTATATCAAAAGATATCATTAAGAGAGTCCTCAGTGAGAGAAAATATTAGCAATACATATATCTGACAAAGGACTCATATCCAAGGTATATAAATAAGTCCTATAAAAGTATAAAAGTAAAATAATATAAATAATATAATAATATAAAAAATATAAAAGTAAGAAAAATATAGACAACAAAGAAAAATGAGCAAGAGGCTTACACAGGTACTTTACAAATGATATCCGAATGGTCAATACACAACTTGGAAACATGTCTGGCTTTGTTAGTCATCAGAGAAGAGCAAAATTAAAGCCATGGTGTGATAGTACTATACACTAGTACACTAAATGGCTAAAATGAACAGAATACTAAGTAATGGCAGGGATGCAGAACAACTGGAACTCTGGAATGCTGATGGGTTATGTACTAAATTAAACTGGAACTCTCATACACTGATGGTAGAAGTATAATTTGGTTTAACTACTATAAAGGTCTGTTGGGCAGTACCTATTAAATTTATTACTAAGCCATTTTATTCCTAGGTATGTAACCAACAAAAATGCATAAGTAACTTCAAATGTACAAGACATGTTTATAGAATGTTTATATAAGTACTATTTGTAATAGCCCCGAACTACCCAGTGATCATAAAAATAGGGTAGATAGATAAATGGTGGTATATTAGAAAAAAAAAATTACTCAGCAATAAGAATGTACAAATGTCAACTATACACAATAAGGATGAATCTTGCAAACATAATGTGGGATGAAAAAAGCCAGACATGAAAGAGTTAATAATGTCTGAGTCTGTTTAAATGAAACTTAAAAACATTTAAAATTATTCCATGGTATTAGAAGTTAGGATATTGGTTACCTTTGGGTAGAGGCAGTGGTGGGAAGGGAGCAAAAAGGAGGCATCTTTTCTTTACCCTGGTGCTGTACTGAATTTGTGAAACTACAATAAACTATATACTTTCCTGCAAATAAACTTTTCTTCAATAAAATCATCCCCCAAAGACTACTGCAATAAAACAAAACAAAAACCAAGAACTTTCCTATTCATAATCAATAACCAGTTATTAAATATTTTAGAAGAAAATATCTCTCTTGAAATAGGCATAAAAATTATATTTTTTACTTGTCCACTAAGTAGCATCTTATATTACAGAAAATAATGAAAAGAGTGATGTCAGTTCCCCTGTTCTCTGTTCTGTGACAGGACAGAACCAGTCTTAAGCTTAATTCTTTCATAAGATGATCCATATTTGGTACGAAGGTCAGAAATAAAAAGACAAAAGAAGCCTCTTCTTTCTTTTCCATTGCTAGTTAAGTTCATATTTTAGGGTTTGATTTACATTTTATGATTTGAGTTCTTCCTTACCACATTTACAGATGACTTTGTGATAATAAAAGTTTCCTTATATTAAAATAAAGACAAGGCTCCAGAAAGAAAATGTATTTGGATGTTTCATTCCCATAACATTTCTATCCTTGAAACTAATCTAATGCAAAACTGGATTTCCAACAATGTAAAACAAAGCAAGCACTGCTGAGAGCCCTAAAGAGCCCCAGATTGTCAAAGAGAGGAAATTCCTTTCTTTTCCACAGAGAATCAATCATCCTGAAATGCCTGCTCCAAATACTAGTAGCAGTGAAATAATCACTCACCTGATACAGTGTTTCTTAATACTAGGGTATGTTTACTTTTTTCTTGAAGTCTAAGTTATCCAACTATAAATCACATCAAAGAGAAATCAAGGCAGTAGTTAAATGTTCTGATTGAAAATTCTTGGGGCGCCTGGGTGGCTCAGTGGTTAAAGCCTCTGCCTTTGGCTTAGGTCATGATCTCAGGCTCCTGGGTTTGAGCCCTGCATCAGGCTCTCTGCTCAGCAGGGAGCCTGCTTCCCCCTCTCTTTCTCTGCCTGCCTCTCTGCTTACTTGTGATCTTTGTCTGTCAAATAAATCAAATCTTTAAAAAAAAAAAAGAAAATTCTTCAAAAGACTGTATTATATAACAATTTTGTTGAAATTTGCCTATTATACATACAATATTTTGCAAGTTTTAAATAATACCTATTTCCCTTTCTCCATCTGTTCTGATGACTTCAGATTTTAAAAAGTAGTAACAGAAGAAATAATTCTATCCAAAACCATATGTCCAAATATTTTCTCATGGCAGCATTTATTTTTCATTAAATTTCACTTAAAATTCAATCAAGTAATATATATTCACCAGGGAAAATTAGAAAACACAAACAGAAAGAAAAACATAATATCGAAAGTAATCAACTAAAGATAATTGATGTTTTGCTATGATGGTCAGATGCTTTTCTATTTGTGTGAATGTGTGTTTATGGGGTATTTTAATGGGCTTCCTCTGTACACAGCTACATTTTTTCAGCTGGCCTTTTTCTTTTTAAACTGGATAAAATATAAACATCTTTCCATGTCAATACATACACTTTTGCATTAGTTTTAATGGCTTTATTTAATCCTTCAGAGTCCTTGAATTCATTTTTATTGAACTAAGTATTTTATTTTATTTCCATGTAGTTTCTTCTTTGACCCATTGGTTGTTTAAGACTGTACTGTTTAATTTCCAGAATGCCTGGGTTGCTTAGTCAGTTAAGTGATCTACTCTTGATTTTGGCTCAGCTCATGATCTTTGGGTCATGAGTTTGAGCCCCAGACCGTGGGCTCTGCACTGGGCATGGAGCCTGCTTGGGATTCTCTCTCTCCCTCTCCCTCTGCCCCTCCTCCCACTTGCTTGCACGTGTATGTGCTCTCTCAAAAAAAAAAAAAAAACAAAACAGTGTTGTTTGATTTCCATTTATTTGTAAATTACAGTTTTCCTTAAGTTATTGATTTCTACTTTCATTCCATTGTCATTTGAGAAGATACTTTGTATCATCTTAGTCATTTAAATTTGTTGAAGTTCATTTTGTGGATTAATATATATTCAATTTGGAGAATGTTCCAAGTGGACCTGAGAAGAATATTATGTTCTACTCTTGTTGAATACAATGTTCTGTATATGTATGTTAGCTCTAGTTGATCTATAATATTGTCCCAGTCCTCTATTTCCTTATTAATCATCGGTCTATTTGTTTTATCCATTATTGTAAGTGGATTATGTAAGTCTCCAAATATTAGTATAGAACTGCTTATTTCTCTCTTCAGTTCTGTCAATTTTTGCTTCATCTATGTTAGGGTTCTATTAGGTGTGTGTATAATTGTTATGTCTTCTTGATGTATTGGCCTTTTGTCAATATATAATGTCCTTGTAATAATTTTTGACCTAAATATAATAATTTTGACCTAAAATCTATTTTATCTGATACTAGTATAGCAATCCCAGATTTCTTTTGCTTATTATTCCCATGGAGTATATTTTTCCGTCCCTTTACTCCCCATCTACTTGTGGCTTTGTATCTAAAGTACGTCTCTTGTAGACAGCATATAGTTGGATCACTTTTAGCCCATAATCCATTTTACATATAAAGTGACTTACACTCTGGGAACAAAGTTATGTGTTTCTATCAGCACCAGGCATCCACACCAGGTAGGTGACTGTTGTTCTCGAGACTGTGGTGCCAGGGAAGGCGGGTGCAGTCAAGGTAAGTTAAAACACCACAAAACTTTCCCACTGGGTTTCAGTTGCCCCCTTCTTGATTAAGCATTTAATTGGCTGCTGTAAATCTTTGATTATCTTCCATAGTTCTGACAAAGTTGATTCTGACAGTTTTAGCCAGGCTTTTCAAGGTTTCTGTTGAGGGATAGGCCCTTGGAGTTTCTCTGCCATTTTCACTGGCATTCTTTTCATTCTTTTAAAATATTCTTTCCTGGGGTACCTGGATGGTTCAGTTGGTTAAGCATTGGCCTTCGGCTCAGGTCACAATCTCAGGGTCCGGGAATCAATCCCCGAGCCAGGCTCCTTGCTCAGTGAGGAGACTGCTTCCCCCACTCCCTCTGTACCTCCCTACCCCTATCTTGTGCTCTCTCTCTTTCTCAAATACCTAAATAAATATTTTTAAAAAATAAAATATTCTTTCCCATTACATATTATTCTAACCTTAATTTATTTAACAAATATCATGTTTGTAGATATTTATGATGACTTAAAATTGGAGCTATTAGAAATAACATTACACGTGGATGGAACTAGAGGGTATCATGCTTAGCGAAATAAGTCAATCGGAGAAAGACAACTATCATATGATCTCCCTGATATGAGGGAGAGGAGATGCAACATGGGGGATTAAGGGGGTAGGAGAAGAGTAAATGAAACAAGATGGGATTGGGAGAGAGACAAACCATAAGTGACTCTTAATCTCACAAAACAAACTGAGGGTTGATGGGGGG
>NW_019154100.1:2834769-2911560 GCF_002288905.1 Enhydra lutris kenyoni | reverse complement strand
TAGGGGGGTAGGAGAAGAATAAATGAAACAAGATGGGATCGGGAGGGAGACAAACCATAAAAGTGACTCTTAAGCTCACAAAACAAACTGAGGGTTTCTGGGGGGAGGGGGGGAGGGAGACGGGGGTGGGGTTATGGACAATGGGGAGGTTATGTGCTATCGTGAGTGCTGTGATGTGTGTAAACCTGGTGATTCACAGACCTGTACCCCTGGGGATAAAAATACATTATTTGTTTATAAAAAAATAAAAAAGAAAAATTAAAAAAAAAGAAAAGAAAAAAGAAATGGTCCACTGGTACGTGAAAATGCAAATCAAAATCACAATGAGAGATTACCTCCCAGCACCAGAAGGGCTAGTATTAAAAAGACAAGAAATAACACGTGATGGTGAGAATGTGTAAAAAAAAGTAATTCTCATGCACTGTTGGTGAGAATGTAAATTTATGAAGTCACTATGGAAAACAGTTTGGAGGTGCCTCAAAAAATTAAAAATAGAAATATTATATAATCCAGCAATTCCACTTCTGAGTATTAATCCAAAGAAAACAAAAACACTAATCCAAAAAGACATCAGCACACCATGTATGTCAAAACATTATTTAACCAAGAGAGGGAAGCAACCTAAATGTCCATCAACAGATGAGTGAATAAAAATGGTGTTTAATATATACAGTATACATAAATATCAGGGACTATTACTCAGCCATATAAAAGAATGTAATCTTGCCATTTGCAACAATATGAGTGGACCCAGGGGATATTATCCTAAGTGAAATTCAGACAGAGAAAGACAAACACCACATGCTTTCACTTATATGTGAAATATAAAAAATCTATATGTGGAATCTAAGAAAAACAAAACAAATGAAACAGATTCGTAGATACAAAAACAAACTGATGGTTGCCAAAAGGGAAGGGGTTGGGAGGACGGATGAAATAGGTACAGGGAACTAGGAGGTATAGTCTTTCAGTTATAAAATAAATAAGACATGAAGATGTACAGCACAGGAAATATAGTCAATAATATCGTAGCAACTTTACACAGTGACAGACAGTAACTAGGCTATTACAGTGACCATTCTGTAATATATATAAATATCAAAGCACTATATTTATATACCTGAAACTAATACAATATTATATATCAATTATTCTTCAATTTTACTAAAAGACTATTCTCAAAAATTACCTTTGCTCAGAAGCCTTTGTTGATTAAATCCCACTCAGCACTTAGTTTTGCTCCAATATTTCGCATACCCTGGACTATAATTATTCTTCTTGTGATACTTTAACCTCAAGAATTTGTCTCCTGTTTTCTATGTTATAGCCCCCACCTCATCCCCCCCCCAACCCCCGCCAAGAGCACTTTCTCCTTCAAATCTCCACCTGAAGGGTCTAGCAAAGGTTTTTGACTTATTTGGGAAAGTAAGGGCTTTACATTGATTAAGAGTGGTTTTCTCAAACAATATAGGGTCAGAAGAAAACACCTTCGGTTCCTCTTCCCAAAGCCAATCACAGGAAATAGGAGGGCTATCAGTAATACCTGAAAATAACAGACATTCCAATATTAACGGGAATAAGGCTCTGTCTTCGCTATGACTAGCACTTCTGTTCCTTGTTCCTGTTGTGTGGGAACAAAAGTGACAAAATTTACATAAGCAGAGATGTCTCATGGTACTTGAAGGCAGATAAAGAAGAAGAAATCATCACCAATACCAAAATAAACTTCTGGGTTGTTGTTGTTGTTGTTGTTTCCAGTAAATTCAATAGAACCTAGAATTCAAACAAGGTTAGAGATGCACCCATATATTTGGGTGTTCATGTGAATCAATTATTTTGGTTCACTTGTCATTAACAGGGGTCTGTACATTAGCTGAAGAACTCAAAACTCAGTAAAAATTGTTAGAAACTCAAATAGTGTTGGAGGCTCTGAAAGTCACAGTCTGACCTACAATTTTAGCTTGGAGCTACGTAAAATCCAGACAACTGTCTACCAAACTCACAGCAGTGGATTTGAAAGAGCACAACTTAATTCAGTTAAGGTTGGCATTCATTTCAAGTGAATTCATTCAGGCTGAAAATTGTCCCTTTGAATCAACCATTTTCTGGTGATTGGCATTTTATTGAGTTCATGGTATGATCTTCTCCACTTCTTCGCCCCACATTCTTCACGAAGCCAGACACCAGGGAAAGAACTGGTTTAAAGGAGTCTACGCTGATGCACAGCAAATAAGCATGATGCATGAGGCAGGAAGCTAAGTCATGGTCTTCTGAGGTTCATGGAAAAAAATCCATGATCCGTCCAATACAAAGCTGGCAAATATAAATACGGAAAAGTTTTGATACTGCAACAACTCTTATGTTTATTTTTCTCCTCATCCATTGCCCTGTGAGGGTCTGATGGGTTTCTCCTCTCAAAATCTGCTCCCAATAAAAAACCCATCATCAGTCATCTGTAAGTTTTTGGATACTTAAATCAGAACGTAACCTCTCCCAGAATTACTTGAACTTTAAGAATTATAGAACAAAAAGCTTCATTCCTTTTCAAAAGAATTTCAGCTATAGGTGCGTAGGTGGGCAAGGTATTCTGGTGGGGGTGGGGGTAGGGGGATGGAGTAGGAGGAATTTCTAATGCCACTGGCATCATAACCCACGACAGCTACCCTCATCTCTAACCTCAGCTTGCAAGATCTAAAAGTATGCTCCCTCTCTTTGATTGTGGTCTTCTTTTTCTCATGTGTGTGCATGCGTGTGCATTATGTGTGCATGCGTATGTGTATGCCAAGGTTACACAGAGCAAAGATATGGGATGTGATATCTATACGTACATAAGGAGATATACGCATGGGTGTATTTTTACTTACAGCTATGTTTTATCAGAACCAAGACCTTGCCTAAAATCACCTCCAGAATATTAGCTAACAACACCCAGGCAAGCCTCCCGTCCATGTAAGTCACGTAGGTGACTGACAACAAGTCACTTAAACTGTCTGCATCTCAGTCTTCTCATCTGCAATATGATACAGCTGAAGTAAATAGCTCTTAAGATCTTTTACAGCTCGACGCTTCTGTTATGACCTCTAGGCAGCAGCTTACAACTGGTAAATGGTTTTAAATAGATTAACTACGTAAGGCCAGACACAAAAATTCATTTCTTTGTGCTTCCGTTTACATCGCATTTCACTTAGGATTTTAGGTTTAGAAAGAAGGCGGACAGGTTCACGCCACGAACACCTCCCGGTCTCCCCAGACTCTGTGGGCCTGCCTTAACTCCCGAATCCCGGCACTGCCACTCTCACGGCTGCTCAGTGACGGCGTCCTGGGCCACCTGGCTGCCAGATTATTTGTGAGCGGCACGATGTAGCAGTCACATCGCACGATGTTTGGTAATCCTGGTTCTGTCGACTAAATGCCAGTCGTGTCCTTATGTCACTGCCACTGCCACAACTACAAATGCCCTCACAAAACAACTAGGTCATTTTTACATTGTACTTCATCATCTGTCACTTAAATGAATGCTGTCTTGTACACTTTCACATAAGCCACTGTGGAATTTGTTGTCATATGTTTGGTTTATTTTGCTGGGATGGGAGGAGGTCTTTGTTTTGCTGTTTCTCAAGTGTTCATTGCATTTCTATTACCAAACTGGAAACACCTTGAGCATAGAAATCATTACCTTCCATTTCTTTAATGTTTCTGAAAGCCCAAAAGATGGCATAAATGAGTGTTCTGTTAACACTACTCAAAGATGGACTATCTTCCTTATTATGAACCTTCCCCTTTAACTAAACATAGGCCGTTAAAAAAATTAGTCCTACCTACATACGAGTCACCTTCCAAGCCCAGATCTTTTCCATTCAATGAAAAGAGTTTCACCAGCTGTACCACTCACCAGATTTCCGCATCTATTGATATGATTTAATTTAAAAATGCTTTTGTTTCTACTGACTGGTTTCTTTGGGGTCTGACCTAATTTCATCGAAACCCTGAATCCACTGGCTAATGGACATAGCTGAAGGGAGAATTCTTGAGGACACTCCATTCCTTTATGCCACTTCAGTGACCATAGTTTTGTTACAACCCTTGCTGGGCTTCAACGCTTTACCCCCAAGAGACTTGATGGTTGTTTGGCCAGTTTTATTGTGAAATATTTAGGTGGTCTTCTCAGCAGCTTAAGTTTTAATATTTGTTGCTAAGACAATTTTATTAAGTTACTTTCCCTTCTGTTATACCCCTGAGGGGTACCTGGGTGGCTCAGTCAGTTGAGCGACTGACTTGGTTTCTGCTCCAGGTCATGATCTCAGGGTCGTGGGATCGAAACCCAGGTTGAGACCCACAGCAGCACGAAATGGGTGTTCTGTTCTCTCTCTCTCTGCCTCTACCCCTCCTCCACATGAGCGTGTACATGCTCCCTCTAAATAAATAAAATCTTCTTAAAAATAATTATATTATTCACAAACCTGTACCCCTGGGGCAAATAATCCATTATATGTTAATAAAAATAATTGAATAAAAATAAAAAATAATAATTATACTCTTGATTTTAGATGTACATGATAGTTTGCTTACAGGTTCATGAAGACAGATGCTTCTATTTACTGACCTCTATGTTCTTCATTTCACCCAAATCATCATGATAAATTTAACACAAAGTTTAATGAACAACATCATAACTGTAAAAAATGCCCTACGGTTAGTTGTGGCCTACACAGGTTTTTTGGAACATAGCTATCTTTAGGAATCAGGATTTCATCTGGAATATTCTCTAACCCCTTTCTGCTGTGGACCACTGGTGTTGGCAATGCCTGGGATCTCAGTGCCACCCCTGCTCCCTTAAGTCCCACTGAGTCAGAACTTACACTTGAACATGACCCCCAGGAGATTTGTATGCACGTTAAAAATTGAGGTGCAGGGGCATGTAGGTGGCTCAGTGGATTAAAGCCTCTGCATTCGGCTCAGGTCATGATCCCAGGGTCCTGGGATCGAGCCCTGCATCGGGCTCTCTGCTCATCAGGGAGCCTGCTTCCTCCTCTCTCTCTGCCTGCCTCTCTGCCTACTTGTGATCTCTCTCTGTCAAATAAATAAAAAGTATTTAAAAAGAAAATTGAGGTGCAGTGCTCTACACATATAGCAATAGATTCAGCTGGTATGGCCACATAAGAGATTGAGACTGTGCGAGGGGTCGAGAGTTTGAGGGGTAAAATTTGTTTCAAACTCTGGGTACCATATGAGTGATAATCATTTTCTTGGGTAACATTTTTACTCAAACTTCCCACAAAAAGTCAGGGCAATTTTATATAATTTTTTAATTTTGAAATACTCTGAAATAAAATTGTCCAGTAGGGTATACCCAAAGTATACCTTATGAATTTTTTTTAAAGCAATGGGATCAGAGTAAGTGAAAAGTAGAGAAAAAAAGAATATACATGAGTTACAACAGCATCTGTACCATTACATCCTCTGTAGAAATTTGTGGATTTATGTATTTCTAATACAGAAGCACTGTTTTGTCATTGGCTACCATATCTATGAAAAAAAATTACCACAAAATTATTCTAAGGAGGTTTGAACCCAGAATCTTTGCTTTGCTTTATTTACCAGAGTTTATTTGGTAGCTTTGGGGGGAAAAAAATAATAATAAAATAGAAGGAAGTCACTTTAGACCTAGAAACAAAATTTTAAAAAGAACTTGTATTTGTGAAGTGTACCATGTATCCTAAAACAAGTCCTCCCCTAGAAGGTGGAGGAAAAAAAAAAAACAAAACCCTTTGCCTACTTGTCATAACTGAACATGTCCCACTGGACAAGGGACAGGAACCCCTGTTCACAAATAGAAGGACATGGCAATTCTGTAGAAGTCTGGGTGGCTTTCAGTCACTGCTTCCTCTAAAAACATACTCTATACCCCCAAAAGGTCATGAGGAGAAAGAAGCTATGTGAATTCTCACTTGGCATCCATAATTGTACACTGGCTAAAACTCCATCATGGAAAAAAAGAGACAAGAGTGTAGCATTCATATCACATGGCCAAATGAATATATAGTGTTGGGAGGTGAAATACTAGAATTGACATCTGTATTACCTACCCTCTCTCATTTATAGCCAGAGGGCTCAGAAATGGGGCACATGAAATGAGAATCCCCACACACAGTAAGGGAGTGGCTCTGTTGAGATTCCACAGAGAAAAAGACTATTCCAACCTACAAAATTCTCACAGCTGCAGTGAGGAACTGGAGTTAGAGTACCATTCTGGACAAAACAGAAGACTCAAGCTACACAAAGTGGCTCCCAACATGGCTAATTAGTTTCTTCATCAAGACACTACTCCCTTAAAGCTCTCATTCTAAAAAAGAAAAAGTCTGTCCTGCAAGTAAGAACCTTTTCCCCGTTCTCACAGAATTTATAGGTTTAAATATAGCTTTTCTTTCTCTTTTGTCTTGGGTCCTAACCTGAGAAAGGGAAACCAGAGTGTTTTCAGAGGATTCCACATGATGCAGAGATGTGACATGACCTAGCAAGGACTGACCAATATAACCTACAGTGATTTTAAAATGTCTACCATGCCAGAAGTATTAATAATCAATAAACGGATAAGGCTGAACTCAGATTCATGTCTCTTTGAAATCATGAATATGGTCCAGCATGCTTTCTACCTGTATACACAGGCTTACTGTTTGAGGCACTTTTTTTTGGTTTTGGGGTTTTTTTTTTTAACATCACAAGGACCAGAGAAGCTGTCATTTGTCTCAAAGGCTGTGCAAACGATAGTTTCAGATGCCTTCTGAATTGTTTTGTTTCTCTTCTGAACTTCATTGCACCACCCATAGCTTCTTTGTACTAAACCAGGCTAGTTCTTCCTTCATGTTTATACCTTTCAAATATCTGTAGCTAGCTATTCTGTCCCTCATGTAAGATCAAGCATCCAGAAGGCATAATAACATTAAAAATGGAAACTGAAAAAAGACACTACTGGAGGTACTGACTGATCCATTAGGGCCTGAATTTCTTTCCCCTGGTAACGATACGAACAGCATCTAAAAATAAAGATTATAAATATTTTTAAATTCCTTCCCTAGAGAAATAAAATTGTGTACTATCTTTTTACTCTGAAACAGACGGTTATATAAATAAGCACAACTTTTATCTCACCTATAATAACCACCTTTTTAATAAAATTTAGATGTACTATAATGCTTAAATAATAATTTAGTGACTAATGAATGTCAAGAGGAATGTTATAAAGTTCTAAAGTTTAATGTTTTTATTCTAATAAAATAAATCGAGATACGGACCTGACCAAAGAATTCAGAAAAATACAAGGCATCACTCAATATAGGATTGACTTCTGAAGCTCTTAAAATTTTCAGGGAATCATATATGGGTCACTAACCACACAGAGCTTATGAAGAGAAACACAGGGAACAATGAACCTTTGGGGGAAAAAATGGAAGTCTCTTTCAGTGCAGCTTTGACAATTGGTCCATCTATTGTAAAGAGCTAAAATTTCAGCAATAATAAATCTGACAGCAATCCATTAATAATAAAGTCCTAGCTGATTTCATAAGAGCTGGTTCTGTCAACCTTTCCTCTGACTGAGAAAAGTCAATAGTGAATCCAGACGCAGATCGTCAAGGTGAATAGAGCAGAGCAGTGGGATACACAAATCCTGCCGCTTGTCTCCACCTGAAAATAAGCCTCAGTGCTTCCAGGAACATTTCACTGTCCTCTTTGTATTTTAGCAAGATCTCATTCAGCTGAGGAATAAGCCACTGGGGCAAACTTGTATCAGCAGGGCAGAGGAGGAAGTTTATAGAACATATACTCTTCCCAAACCTTACCAGATGATAAATGGAAGACTGGAGCACTTTTTCAAATCCTCTTTTTATCCCCTCAAACACAGTAACACTAAGAACTGTCATATATGCTCAATAAACAAGCAAACTGGAAAAGGATAAAACTTGGACAAGATAATTCAAGTTGATAGAAAAGAGAGATGGAAATGAAGGATTTTTAGATAATAACGGTAATGATGATGGTTCTCACAGAGCTCTTATTATGTAACAGCTACTACGAAAAATGCTTTATAAGTAGTTTTGCAGTGTCTACAACAGCCCCATGAGGTATGACTATTATTCCGAGTTTACAGACATTTAAATCGAGGCATGCAATATTTAAGTAGCATGTCCAAGACGACACAGAGAGCAAGTAGAGGTAACGAGATTTATTCCGAGACTGACTACAAAGCCCAAGATCCTGACCACTGGGATGTCTTCCTTACATGTTCCCTGGGATTGATATTTCAAGAGAAATAAGCAGAGGCCAGACCTGATCCACAACACTTCTCTCATTCTCTCTTCTGATGCAAAAGAAAGCACTCTGTGGTCTAAGGTTTCTGACCAATCCTCCCTTCATCCCTCACTACTTCCATCACCTAAACTTAACATGCCTTTAACTGACCTGATTCTGAATCAGCCTCAAATCAAAAGTCAAGGCTGAACAGCAAAGTCATGAGGATGGGCAGAAAGCATAAAGATCATTAAAAAGGACAGGCTGATGGGGAAGATGGAATGACCTGGCCGTTAGGCACGGCCATGTTGAATCTTCCCTTCCCATATATGTTTGCGTTTCCTGAATAGTATGTTCAAGGAGGGTCATAAACCACTGGCTGATCCAATCTAAGAATCATCAATTCAGTCGATGGCAGATAAATGGATACCTCTGGGAGCCTTAACCTGACTTTCTAAAAAGGATTCTCTATCAGAAAAACCATCTGGATTTAAGATAAACAGTAACAGGAAGAAATTTGAAAAGAGAATGCTGTATTGATGAACCCTGGCTCACCTCATCCAATGAAAAACTGCTTAATTTGGAAAAAAGCTTATACCCTCTCCTGCTCCTCTCTGCCCAACTCAAAAGATAACATGAGGTTTTCAGGTTAAGTGTCCACTGAAAACAGCAGTGGGGAGTGAAGGAGGGTTTGCAGCGGTTATCAGGAGACTGAGGAAAGTCTCACTCTCCCACTGGCTGAACAAATGGCAATGAGCCAATTAGACAACACACTTGCTGAAGAACCTGCCAATTCCAAGAGTCTGTAGGAGGACCTCAACATCAGATAGAGCAAGGGAACTGAAGCAGAGGGGGTGAAATTAAAATGTTAATAATGACAAAATTAAAATGTTAATAATGACAGTCCAGCCTTCCACTGAATATTTTAGCTGTTGTTCTCTATCACCAAAGAACTGACATGAAAATCTAAGTAGCCCAGTTACCATGCTCAATTACCAGGCCATGTAGAGAACCCAAATGTAAGATAACCACAGATTATTCCCTCTATGCATTTCTGTTCCTCATTCCCTGTCCCATCCTACAAGCTCCGAGTTTTAGTATCTCTAGATTATCTATTATGGTACCCATATGGAAACTTGATTTAGTGAAAGTATGTAAGGGAGAAGGGGGAATTCTAGTGTTTCCCACATAAAAATCAAAGCATATATTGGGGCACCTGGGTGGCTCAGTCGGGTAAGTGTCTGACTCCTGATTTCAGCTCTGGTCATGATCTCAGGGTTGTGAGATGGAGCCCCACATGGGACTCCACACTGGGCATGGAGCCTGGTTAATGTTTGCTATCTGCCCCTCCCCCCCCCGAGGAAAAAAAAAATCAAAGCATATATTAAAAAATAAAGAAATTCTGGGACATGCTACAACACAGATGAACCTTGAAAAGCAGGCTAAGTGAAATTAACCAAACACAAAAGGATAAATGCTGTATGATTCCACTTGATGAGGCAAATTCATAGACACAGAAAGTAAACTAGAGATTACCAGGGATGGACCAGGGGGAGGGAAAATGGGGAATTATTATTTAATGTGTATAGAATTTTTCTGTTTGGATGATGGGAAAAGTTCTGGAAATGGATAGCAGTGATGGTAACAATACCTTGTGAAAGTACTTACTGCCAATGAACTGCGCACTTAAAAATGGTTAAAGTTTTGTGGTATGTATATTTTATACCACAATTTAAGAAATGAAAAAAAAAATCAAAGCATACAGTATCTGTACTGCAATTGCCCCAAATGAAAGAAATCTACTCCAACATTTCTCCCGGAAGTATCTTAAAAAGGAGTACAGTACACGGTAAGTTCCATGAGGACAGGCCCCAGATCTTTTTGGCTCACTGTTACAGAGCAGTTACACTGTTACACAGTAGATTCTCCATAAATGTTTGTTTAATAAATAAATGATTAAAAGAAAACAAAAGGAGTCTCCAAGAAAGAAAATATTTAAAAAGCATCAAATTTACTTATTCATAAGAAAGAATAAGGAGCATATTCCAGAGAAAAATACCAGTGCTCCTCCAGCTAAGCTGCTTCAGGCAAGGGAATGTATCACTTCATTTTACTTCCTCACAGCAGGTCTTATAATGTCTTACACATAGTAGATGGCTAATAAATGTCTGCAGAATGAGGAATTAAAACATGTTTAATTATGGGGCACCTGGGTGGCTCAGTAAGTTAAGCATCTGCCTTCAGTTTAGGTCATGATCCCGGGGTCCTGGGATGGAACCCCACATGGAGCCCCGCATCAGGCTCCCTGCTCAGTGGGGAGTCTGCTTCTCCCTCTCCCTCTGCCTGCTGCTCCCCTGCTCGTGTTCTCTTTCTCTCTCAAATAAATGAAATCTTTTTTTTAAGTTTATGACTATAAAATCAATGTCATGTAACTACTCTACTCTTCCACTTTTTAAAAACTACTTTTTGCAAATGTACAATTCCTTCTATCACAGGGCAAAAAAATAAACCTCACAGGTTATACAAAGTGAAGGTAAAAATATAAATAGCTAGAACATATCACTCTCAGGGGAAAAAAAAAAAGCCAACAACACAGAGTACATCATCTTCTAAACAGAAAAAAAAAAAGTTGTTTTTTTTTTCCCCAGGGAAAAAAAAAAAAAACTGAAGTATGGAAAAGAACAGCTTATAGTTCATGTTGATTTTTCAGGAAGTAGTAAGTCATGAAAATAAAAGAAAATGTGAATTCTCTTTGGAAGAAAATCTAAATATTCATTCCCAAAAATCAATGTCTCACCTTCATAATCAATAGTTGAGTAAACATAGAAGGATATTTAGGGCTCTTACGTGGCCTCCCTACTCAAAAATTTCTCTCATTTGTCTATCAATTAATCAGGTGTTCTTTTTTAAAAATACTAATGTCACAAAATTATACACAGCTGGCTTATGGCCAACATGCTACAGCAAGTTACCAATGATCTTCTCAATTGATCTTCACTATCTGCATCATTTATTTACATTTTATGTGATTTGCTGAGTTAAAGTATACAGAAGTAGAATAATTTTAAAGCAAAAAATCAAATGCTGGCACCCTGGGCATTCAGCACCTCTATAGGAGACGGACCCTAATAAATCCACCAGGACCATGTAACGTAGTAAGTCTCACTCTGAACAATATTAAAACATGTTCTGCAACTTTGACGGTCCCCCAGCCCTAATACTGTGTGCCAATTAACAAAGGAAATAGAAATTCAACCCCTGTAGATATCAAGGTTTACATCTCTGTCTCTCAGCTGTTATCGTCAGCACAAGCAGGTAAGCATCATTCTGGAGTAGCCTGTCTGCTAGCCCAGTCCTTCATGCATGCAGGGGTTCTCCATTAGAATCCAAAATGCTCCCAGTCCACTCTTAGAGCCGGCTCTTCAAGCAGAACCGCAGGAAGGATAATCACCTCCGTACATGAAAGCATAACCACTCCAGGTGTAATGAAGCAAAATACCAGCACACCGGCCTCTGCCAGAAAGCACAGACTTAAAGCAGGTACGTTTCTGTGCTCTAGAAGGGAAGGGGGTGGAATGAGCAAAGAGGAAGCCCCAGAGCCCTAATCTACTAGAGATGCTTATTCCACTCAGAACCAATCTAGCTAACGTAGGGACATCAGTTTACCCAAATGAAAGATGTGGTCTCCCGTCCTTCACTGGCTTGCCTCAGAGGGCATTCAGCCAAGCAAAGCCAGGGAAAACAATCTGTAAGATCTCTTTAAGCTGTAATAAATAAGGCGAGTTTCAGAAGAAATAACACTCAGCTATGGCAAAGAAGCACAGACGCTAAACCTTTTCCTCATCTCATCACTGCTACTGGTGTTTACAAACTACAAGCAATAGCCTTGGGCGCCTCAAGAGACTCTCCATGAGTAACCTCCTGTCGGATCCCTAATTTAAATCCCCCCTTGATCAATCTGTGATGTTTCTGGCAGTTAAAGAGAAGGGGGTGAGTGAAATGACATGCATAAAATGAATCCTTTTCAAGTTGTAAATGAGTGAGTCAGGATTCAGACTTGCCGAGATGCTCCAAATTAAAACCCCTGCTCTAATTTTAAGCATGCTCCGTCTTACCGTTTTGCTGTTGTCTCTCTCAGGCTCGATTCACCTGGAACTCTTTAACATGTCTCTAGCAATGTGTCTGCACCAGGCCAGGCTCATACAGCAACTGAATTCACATCTTTCTGCACTAGCAAGCTGAAATGGTACGGCCGTACTACAACCAAGAAAGGGGGAAGCAAGAGCAAAAAAAAAAAAACCCACACACAGACACAAAAACACACCAGAAATCACCTAAGAGAAACTAATCTCAGTGGAATAAGACCAAAAATAGTTCACAAGAACACAAAGAGCATGCTAACATTCAGTATCAATAGCTTTAACAGTTCATTTCTCCCCCCGCAAAAAAACCTAGTTTTTTTTTTCTCCAAACACGATGGACTTGCCTGTGGAGTTCCCAGGAAAGCAGAGTAACCAGGCTCTGCAGCAGCATTGCAGCCAAAGTAACAGTGCATATGCTGTCCAGGCGATTCACAACACACTGTCTCTTCAGAAAGATATTGATTTGCAATGAAGGGCTGCTTCAAAAGACAGAAGGGGAGCCAAACAGCTGATGCTGATTGCATGGGAGGAAAAACATTTAATCAAGGGGATGTACCCCATCAAACTCAATTCAATTTTTTTAAAAGCACTGGAGGAAGCCAGTAAGGATCTTGAGTGACAACCCCATTAAACAATAATCTGAGGTCCTACAGAAGGCCAACGAAGGCTACCATCATTCGTGCTGCAAAAGCCACTAAAATAGTTTAATGTGTCTATGTGTATATATTTGTCATATGCAAATGAGGAATAATGAGAACTCTAAAATAAACATGCACCAAATAAATGAGGTTCAAAATGCACAGGTGTAGCACTTACAGACCCAAAGTGATAAAATACATAGTTACGAGCCTACAGAATTCTTGGTTGGAAGGGTTAGAGCTTCTATCATTCCCAAAAGTAAAATGCCAACACAAACCAGATCCCACAACCCTTAGGTTAATTATGTCAAGTCATACCACACAGTGCTGGGTGCTGGGTGCTGGGTGCTGGGTGGCGAGGAAGAATGCCAAAAGGCTACTCTTATAGCGACCCCTACAGGAGAGTGGTTAAGCTACAATTTGTCTTTGTTCAAAGTACCTCCTATCCTCAAAAAACAGAATCACAAAAGGGTATAAATTAGGTTAAACCATAAGGATACAACTGAAAAACACTTCAGGCTAGAAATTTTAAAAGTCAAGCATGAAATCTGACCTCACAGATATTTATTTAATTAAGAGATTAAAGTACAAGAGGAGGTAACTACCATGTCAATGGTGAGCAGCCAAAATTCTCACAGTCCACAGGACTGGGTACACTTACAATCAGAAAGCTCAGGGAAAGGTGGTTTCCCTTCGGTTTAAAGAAATGATCTCCCGGGGCACCTGGATGGCTCAGTGGGTTAAGCTGCTGCCTTCGGCTCAGGTCGTGATCCCAGAGTCCTGGGATTGAGTCCCATATAGGGCTCTCAGCTTCGGCAGGGAGCCTACTTCTCCCTCTCTCTCTCTGCCTGCCTCTGCCTACTATGCCTACTAGTGCTCTCTGTCAAATTAAAAAAAAGAAAAAAAGAGTTAAAAAAAAAAAAAAAAAGAAAAGAAATGATCTCCCAGGGCACCTGGGTGGCTAAGTTGGTTAAGCGTCTGCCTTCAGTTCAGGTCATAATCCTGGGGTCCTAGTTTGAGCCCCATGTAGTCAGGCTCGCTCCCTGCTCAACGGAGAGCCCAGTTCTCCCTCTCCCTCTGGTTCACGCACTCTGCCTCAAACAAATAAAATCTTAAAAAAAAAAAAGAAGAAGAAGAAGAAGAAGATATCATCTCCCGTTTGCAAACCATCTTCACCTTCATCCTTTTGAATTACACTGTGAAGATACTGAACTTTTATTTTTCTCTGCAACACAAAAGCTCATTCAAAAACTTACAAAAAGTTCTTCAAACACAACTATTATGAACTTCCTTTTTCAGGAAAGCCAAGAGAGAAAGCTCCATCCTTAATATCTGAAAACTACTGAGGTCCACGAATACCATTTCTGCAGAGGGGACTACATTCCTGTAAGAATCTGAGTTTTGGTTTGTGATTGCTCAACCCTCCAGCCCACAGACTCCTTTTTCAGGACCAACAGTGCTTCTTACTTAAATCATTTAAGATTTAATCATATGCTGCCTCAAAACTCTCATATATATATTTTCTCACCATTTTAAGGTCCTTGAGGAACAAACTCTATCAACCGCTTCCTTTTTTATTCCCCACAACATATAACACAATGCTAGCTATCCAGAAAATATTAAACGAATATTTAAAAGAAGTAACAAATTCCCCAAATCCATATTTTAGGGCTTAAATAATCTACCCCCACCCCCATCATTCAATGTTCCCTGAAATTTAAAAAACAAAAATATGTTAAAAGTGTTATCTTCAGTCACTCCACCCAGGTAGTTCCTGTCCCTCTTCCTATAGAGTTGGTAGGTAAGAGCATGTATAACGTTCATGGTCAAGAGGCTTTGCTGTTTAAGAACCAACAAACTGCACTGAATAAAGTCTCCCCCTTGTTTTTTCATGTATTTATTCAATAGATGTGTGCTGATGCACCCAGCAGTAGGAACCGCCATGTTCTCTGCATTCAAGGAACCCAGTGACTGGTGAAAAATAAAGCAAGTGATTATAATATACTGAAATGTGTGTTTTGGGAGTGCTTGGTTGGGTACAGATAAGGGTGGCTCAGAGAGGACCTCACTGAGGAGGGAGCATCAGGCTGAGGCTTCCACTGGCCAGAAGCAGGTGGGCATGTGAAGAACAGCAGGACAGGACAAAAGGATCAGAGGCCTGAAACTGGAAGCTGTCTAAGGAAACCACCGAGCAGTAAACAGACTGGTGGCAGCTGGGAAGGCTGAGGGAAAGATGGCTGGATGCCAGAGCATAACAGACCTGTAAGCCATGCTAAGAAGTTAGGGATTTTATCCAACAGGAAGATGCCGTTTAATCCAACAGGAAGGCACTACAGGACTGTAAGCAGAATAGCAGTTGGGTGGGATTTTTTCATTTTACAACAGGGCAACGGCGTAGAATGGATCGGAGGTACAGGAGCAAGCGGGGAGGCTATTCACTCACAGTTTGCAAAAAAATGGTCAGAAGCTCACTTATGTGTCTTAGGTTTCTAATCTAGAAATGGAGCTCAGCCAGGATTCTTGTTCACCTAATTTACTGAGGACATGCTCTCAGAGAAAAGGAGTGAGGAGGCAAGACAGGGAAGATGGGGGAAAGCAAGGAAGAGTGGTCTCAGAAGGAAAAAACCACACCCACACTTGTCCCACCTGAAGCAAGAAGGCTGGCCTTGCTTACGCCTGGACTGGTCATCACTGACTGGGGGCTGGAGAGGAAGCGCTTCTGTTTAGCCTAGGCACCCACTGACCAAGCAGAACTGAGAAGGGCCCCCCCAGCACTTACCACTCCATGCTTCAGTCACAATAGACAATGTTTCTTTTCTTCTTTTTTGTTTTGTTTTGTTTTGTTTTTGTTTTTAAAGATTTTATTTATTTATTTGACAGAGAGAGACAGCAAGAGAGGGAACACAAGCAGGGGGAGTGGGAGAGGGAGAAGCAGGTCTCCCCCTGAGTAGAGAGCCCAATGCAGGGCTCTATCCCAGGATCCCAGGATCATGACCTGGGCTGAAGGCAGAGGCATAACGACTGAGCCACCCAGGCACCCCAGTGTTTCTTCTCCTCAGAGCTAATTCCCGCCTTAGGAATCTGTCTGTGCTGCTCTCACTGCCTAGAATGTTCTTCCTCAGATAATCTTGGCTGACACCTTCTCATTACTCAATTGGATGTCAGTAATCTCCTCCTCGGAGCCCTCCCTGGCTACCCTCTTCTTCGCACCAAATTTGCTGCACCATCTAATGTATTTATTTGTTTGTCTTCTGCCCCCACTGGCATGTAAAAGGCTCCACAGCACGGGCTTCTACTGCATGTCCCCAGCCCCCAGGATAGCCCTCAGTACCTGCTGAATAAATAAATATTAGGAAGAGCTACTGCTGATGACTGTTGTTCAGACAAATTCTGTAGGCTCCCAAGAGTGGAAACAGATGGGAACCTTTAGGAATGAATGGGGAGAATGTGTGGGGAAAGTATAGTGTCATCGTATGTATACACAAGCTTGGCCTTAAAGCAGAAAAAACAGGCTAGAAGGCAAAGCTATGGGAAATTAAACATTATGTTCATGTCGTACAAGATTCACAATCCACTGCCATTAAGACTATCTTTATTACAGGACATCAAGATGTATCTGAAACCAACCACAGAAGGACAATAACAGATGTTAAAATAGAGGGTCTATTTACAAAAGTCTTGTAAAAAACATCATCTTGATAGATATAAAGGAAAAGATAAGAAAGAAAACTGACATATAAAAATGCTAGAATCTGAACCTCTATCTGCTTAGGTCATTTTTGCAGGAAAACAAAAATTGATCCCTGGAAGTATCTGCCTTCATATATGATTTTTTTTTTTTTAACTTAAAAAGTATCAGACATTTTGCTGACTTTTCAAATGAATTATAATAAACACAGTCTCATCTTCAACTGATGATGACTGGGTCCATCGTGAACATTAGTGACAGCCAAGAGGATTTACCGGGAGTATACAGGGTCACTGACACCTGATCTCCAGACCTGACATCCATGCGTCCTTCTGCATCATCACTATGGTTTATTCTCTTTGCCATCAGGCTTCCTTTCTTAAGGCTCTAAACGTGCCACCTCCTCCTAACACCACCACACTCTTCCCAGTCTTGCCACAAGCTTCCTCAACCATCCCTAAACTTGGGCAACTAGACAAACAGGCTTATTAGAACACTGTGAATAGAGGTTCGTGCAACTGTGAGAATAGGGGGGTGCAAAGCAGAACCAGGAACTTTCTTCTGAGTGGAGAAGTACAAGCCTAGTAACCCCCCTCCCCCTCCCCCACAACAAGAGGCTATTCCCTATGGGCTCTGTGGTACTTCTCACCTGGGCAGAAATACTTATTTCCTATCAGCTTCCCTGGAGCCATCTCAGACCTGTCTGAGATGCCAGGCTGTCAGATGCCTGACCCTCACAGGAGTACAGTCTAACAGACAGATTGCCTCTCCCCATAAAAAAGGAACCCAAAACAAAAAAAGTATTGAAGAAAGGGACAGAGAAAGCTCTTTTTTTTTTTTAACCAAAAAAGGAGAAAAGAAAAATAAGGAAATAAAGTTAGGAAAGGGGTAACAGCAAAGTCTACTTTATGCATATAAATCTAATACATTAAGTCTGCCTTATGAATTACTTTCAATAAACTTTTAAGTCTCATGGAGAAGATATTTTATTTTGAAAAGTGATAGAGAAAACACAGAAATTCCCCCCCAAAAAGTGGCTGAATTTCAAATTATTATAGATCCAGGCGACCCTAGCAATTTTTTTCTACTGCAAAGTTTTACAGTGAAATGTTCATGTTATGATTGTTTTAAAAATGCTCACAAGGTTTTACTAAACCTAAACCTTTATTTTTTAATAAACACTAAATAATTTATGATTTAATTCTTCTCCACTAATGCTAGTCATTGCTTAGACTTCCATATATTCAGAGAAATGTCATTTATTTAAAATACTTTCTAAATCCAGAAATATACATATATCACTCTGGCATTTCACAGAAACCTTAGGATTTTCTTAATATTTACATAACTCTGAGTGTTTTCTTGATTCTAGAGGAGAAAAAAATGAACCAATTCTATCAGTAAATACAGGTAATTCTATCACAACCCAATAAATTTGTTCTTGAAAAATGCTGCATTTGTTAAAATGCACCCTAAAAACATGAGGGCCTATGGGGAAAATAAGACTAAGGGGAGACCATTCAAAATCCATGCAACCAGAGCACAAACAAAAACCATAACCATAACACACACACACACACACACACACACACACACCCCATATCTTCTTCATCTCCGCCTTCCCTACAGTGCTGACACTGGGTCCTGCTACAACAGATGCTCTAGGTTTGTTTCTTGGCTAGAGATAAATCCTATGTTGGTCACCACGAACTGCAGAAAATATGTCCAGGTGAAAAAGTTCAATTATGAACATCATCTAAGTTGGAGATTAAAAGCCCAAAGACAGAGCTATATAGCAAGGAAACCTAATTTTTTTTTAAGATTTTATTTGTTTATGACAGAGAGAGAGAGCGAGAGAGGGAACACAAACATGGGGAGCTGGAGAGGGTCCAGTAGGCTCCCCACTGAGCAGGAAGCCCGATGCGGGACTCAATCCCAGGACCCTGGGATCATGACCTGAGCTGAAGGCAGACCCTTAATGACTGAGCCATCCAGGCACCCTACAAGCAAACTTTAGATTATGTTGTCAAAAAGCAGCATGGAAAGTTGATTTTCATGAATCCTAATAACAAAAACAGGTAGATACAGATTACAGTAATAAAAAGGCAGGACTTATTTTTGTCTCCTTTAAAAATGTGATGTTTGGGGGCGCCTGGGTGGCTCAGCGGGTTAGGCCTCTGCCTTCAACTCAGGTCATGGCCTCAGGGTCCTGGGATGGAGCCCTGAATAAGGCTCTCTGCTCAGCGGGGAGCCTGCTTTCCCCCCTCCCTCTGCCTGCCTCTCTGCCTACTTGTGATCTTTCCCTCTCTGTCAAATAAATAAATAACAACAACAAAAAAAAATCTTAAAAAAAATAGGTGATGTCTGATCACAGTTCTGCTTCTAACCAAGGGTTCAGTCTACTCTTTTTTAGGGAACAATCTTCCTCCTTTCTATATGTTTTATTTCCTGATCGTGCGTCCTCAATTATCCTGGGAAACAACTTGTCTGCATCTGAGTCTTTGCTTCTCCTCAGCTAAATTTCTAATCCGTGGCACATAAGACTTTGCATTAAAATACGCATTACATGATTGCTCTACACACTATGTATTTATTATTTATTCAAGTAACAGAAAATGCCTGGGTATCTGCAAGGCCAAGTGCGGTTTTTCCCAGCCACACCCTTGCAAAAATACAACCAGATTTTTGATGGGGTGCCATGCCCCAAGTATGAGAAACTAAGCCAGAGACCCAGGTATAAAAACAATCTTACCAAGACCATATTCACAAAAGAACAGTATCAGAGAGTTCCAAATGTCTAGCACTAATATGATCTTAGAAATGTGAATTAAATTATAAGACTTCAGTGGCAGACACAAAAAAAGACTCAGGTAGAAGCAAGAAGAAAGGCAAAAGGCACTGAGGAAAGATGTGAGGATTTTCTCTCTTCCTGATGTCAGGATTCCAGTATGGAGAGAAGCTACAAATCCAAGACTATCAAAAGCTTCTTAAAGAGCTAAGTCTTTTTTTAAAAACTTACTTAAGTTTTTTAATGTTAACTATGAAAAGGGAAGAAAAAGTTTTCTAGTTCAGGGTTATTAGTCAGCTTTATTGCCTTTAGGAACTTTTGACCAGCTTTCCAAAATTCTACTTAGAAAATCAGGAGAATCCTAAAGGAAGAAAACTTGTTTAAATGAACCTGTCAAACAGACAGACAGAAATGTCAAGTCACCTTTGACATTTTTTAATCTACAAGTTCCCTGCTACTGATCTACTACATACTTCAAAATATTAAAATAATAAGGTTTTATTAAATAGTTTTCTTCCTTTGTCTTACTCTATACCCCTAAAAGTAAAATACCCCTAAAAATCCCATAGAAAAGAATGGATAACAATGTTATTCACTCAACAGTAAGCACAATAATGAAAAGTTAACCAAATGAAAAAACTCTCAACTGAAATTAAAACCAGTGCTCCTGTGTAATTTAATTAACTTCCCTTTGGCCAGTGTTTTGGTATTTGCCTTCTCAAGCTAATGCTGGTATGATTTAGATCACTCTGAAACCACACATACACCTTCCTCAAAGAATAGAAAGCAAACCAAGATAATCATTTGTCAGATGATCACATAACCAGTCCAGTCTCCCTTGTGTAACAGAGAAGGAGGTTCGAGGCAAAAATGCATAAGTAGCAGGGATGTTACCAGTTCTGAAATGCTTTTACTCCTACATTCCTTTCGTATCCAGTGAAACACTAAGGACAGCAGCACTCAAATACTGGTTGAGTCCTTTCTGCCACTTCTTGTGGAATGTTTCACTTGAATGGTTACAAAAACAAGCTGGTTCCTGGAAAGGTTCCTCCCCTGGCGCCCTGCACTGCAGGCTAGGGAGGGGTGTGTCCTGTCCAGCACCAGGCCAGCCATCCAACTTAGGCCATTTGTTCCCTGGGACTTTGACAGCCAGAGCTGAACTGGACCCTACCCCTCTACTCCTGATGGTGGCAAAGCAGAGAAAGCAGCTGAGAAGCCACTGGTGTCAAGCCCTGAAGAGAGGTTGGAATGAAATCCTGAAACTAACAAGGACAAGGAGTAAGAGTAGAGATGAGGGCAAGAGACAGATGGCACTGAAACTGTGGTCCCAGCAGCTGAGGTCCTCAGCACTGCCTGGTTGGCTCCCCCAAGCAGGGGGGAGCAGGAGGCAGAGAGAGAAGCAGGCTCCCTGCTGAGGAAGGAGCCCAATGCGGGACTCCATCCTAGGACCCCAGGATCATGACCTGAGCTGAAGGCAGACACTTAACCAACTGAGCCACCCAGGTGTCCCAGTTGGCTGACTTCTTAAAATGAGGTCGTTCAGCCCTTGTTTCTGTCCCACATGCTAACCTCCCCATAAATCCTATTTCTTCCTCTAAACACTTTGAGCTGATTTTCAGTTCCTTGTAACCAAGAGTGCTTGTGCATGTGGAAATATATGTACAAAAGGATGGACGCCTAGGGTGAAGCACGGATGCTAGAGCTGCGGCTAAGATGCTTCATAGACACGCTGCTTTAAACCCCAAGAAGAGGAGACTGATGGTTGATGTCAACTCAGATGACAGTAGGAAAGGATGGGTTTAATAGTGGCCAAATGTTTTCACAAAGCAGCTTCATATACCTACGGTACATATTACTACTTCTATAAATTTGTACTAAATTATCATATATATTAAACTTTTAAATTTATTCTTATAATTTACAGGGGTTGTATAGCTGCCATGAGACATGGAGCATTACCACTGAGTCAGTTATCTGCACCTGTAGAAGCCTAAATACTCAGACCAATTAGTTTAACCACACAAGTTGCTGGGATAGCACATATCCAGATTTTAGGCACAGTACATAAATGATACTAAACTGATTTGGCCTTGCGGATACCATTTATAAAATGCTGGTAAATATCACCACCCATATGTAACTAAGAGATGTCACTGGAATTATAAAAAGGAAATCAGTTTGTTACACTGACCCGGGCTTTAAAGGCTTTCTGGCCATGAAGGAAAGAGGGTTATTAAAAATTAAACAAGTAAACAGCAAGGGAATTTTAGAAAAAGTCACAAAAGTACACTAGGGATGTGTGGAGTATGTAAAGAAGACAGAGTAAACCACATTTTCTGTATTTCATTACTAAAGAATTTTTTTTCACGCTCTATTCATTTACCAACCATTTATTGAGCTTTGTATTAAGCACCACAGGGGGTCCAGAGATGAATGAGACACAATCGCTGTCCTCACAGACAGTGTGATACACTGTATTGTATAATACAAGAAATAATTGCCACTGCAGATATAAAAGAAAATACTACAAGAACTCAGAATGAGGAAAGCTTCACAGGTAAAGCGAAAACTGTCAGATTTTTCAGTTCAGGTACGTAATCAAGCTCTGAATACTAGAGTCACAAAGAATTCAAGAAGCAAGATGTTGGTGGAAAATGTATAGCCAAAAACTAGCAATGATCACTCTTAGAACAAGAACTGTTATCTCTATCTGGATGTAATTTGATAGCTTAACAAAGAACCTTTGTAATATCATAGGAGCACAGCCTAGAAGAGTTGAACAACTTCCACCATTTGAACCCTCATGAACAATGGTTCTTTTCTCCCCTTTGGTGGAAGATTATTTGGATGGACTCCAGGGACTCCAAGTACACTGCCTGACCATCTGGTTCAAAGATGTGTTTTTTCCTAGTGACCCACAATGCAGCCAACCAAACTCTTTTTCCATATTTCTTAAGGAAAACTGAGTTTTGAGAAATGTTGCAACAGCTAGTCATGGGCAACCTGGAGACCATCATTAGCTCTCATTCCTCTCCCCAGTCCTGCTTCTAATTCAGGGAAAGTAATATTTCACTTAACACAATACAAAGGCCTAACTGACTAATTTGGTTTTATCGGTCCTCCACTGAAACAGCTGAGTCCTTATATAGTCATTGTTTCTCCTAACCATACAAAGAAACTTCAATTCATATAAAAGTTCATATTAAAAAAACAAACAATTCATACTTCCAGACTGACCCCACCATAACCCATACCTACTATGGGCACAAAGTTATTGCAGCCCCCGGAAGACCACTTGACTTTAAGGAGCCCCAAGTGGGTGCAGAACTGCATTCAGATATTTCCTTTCCAACAAGGTTCCTTAAGGCAAAACCCTAAGAGATAAAACAGATTTGAGAAGGAGAAAGGAGACATCATAGATGAAACCATATAGATGGGTGCACAGCTAAATGGAAAAGAACGTGAGCTCAAGAACCAGACACACCTGGGTTCCTGACCTTGGACAAGATACCTAATGTATGATAATAACAGTACTTTATTATTATTATTATTATTATTATTATTCAATACCTTAGAGGTATTGAGTAATAATAATACTTGTGAGGCTAACTGGTGTCTAAACTGCTCAGAACAGCATTCAGTAAAACAAAAGGCTTTTTACACCCCAGTGATAAGAATAATGCAAAAGCCTTTGGGCACCTCAGACACCCCTGAGGCTCGCACTTCTGCATGAGGTCTGCTACTGGTCTTGGTTCTCTTGGCTCAGATCAGCCTGGGCACTTCCTTCTGCAGCAACCATGGCCGTCAGGCTCATTTTCTCAGTCACTCTTTATGTCCACCAATTCCTACTGATTCTTCTCCAATATCTATATTTCTATTTCTATTGCAATTGTGACTGCACTGTGCTTTTGTACCATTCCATTAAATTCTACTACTTTTTTAACAGCTATATGTACCACCCTACAGCCTTTCTTGGTATTTCCTTTGGCTAAAGGTAGAAGGAGCTATGTATAGTTCTCTATGAGTTTTTTTGTTTTTGTTTTTTTAAAGATAGATTTATTTATTTATTTATTTATTTGACGGAGAGAGAGAGATCACAAGCTGGCAGAGAGGCAGGCAGAGAGAGAGGGGGAGAATCAGGCTCCCCGCTGAGCAGAGAGCCCGATGCGGGACTTGATCCCAGGATCCTGAGATCATGACCTGAGCCGAAGGCAGAGGCTTAACCCACTGAGCCACCCAGGTGCCCCAGTTCTCTGTGAGTTTTAATGCGAAAGCTTAGCTCACTCTGATTCCTCCTCCTTCCTCCCCACAGCTCCCCTTTCCAGACTTTCTTCCTCTTCTATCACATTTCTCTATTGTAACTACAAAGCTGCGGCTTAAGAGTCGTTAAAACTGAGAATCCATGGTTACATAATGAAACTTCAAAGACAAGGCTTATTGAACAGATTAGAATGACAGCAAGAAATTTTACCACCATCAGGACATGCAAGGGAAATTTAGTGAGTACCGAATGCTAGAAGGGGTAAACTTTACATCTACCAACAGGAAAATCAGCCACATAATGTATTCACAACTGGCTGCCACTGGAAACTCTCTGGACAAGAGAAAATTAGAAAACAAAAACTCATCAAGAATCAATTTTGCCAGGGGCAACCTAGAAACTTTTCAAACAAACAGTTCTAAATTGGCATGCACACATTTCCAAAAGAATTGGGGGTGTTTTAAGATAATCGATGCCAATCAGTAAGCAAGACTCTATCTTCTGAGACTGCACTAAACAAAATGTTCTATCTGATCAAAGAAGGAATAAAATTCTGGTGCATCAGCTTATGAAACACACACAAATAATCTGCTCTCTTATTAAAATTAAAATGTATGATGAGATCTATGTAGAAGCAGAGTCTACCCACATGTGCTAAACCTCAACTGTCATCCTGCTCTTTCATTTACCAAAGTATTTTACTTCTCTGTGCAAGTAGCATAAGGTAGTATAACTAAGAAATTGTATTTTAATAGTATGTAAGACAGCGGTGTCTGGGTGGCTTAGTTGGTTAAGCATCTGCCTTTGGCTCAGGTCAAGATCTCAGGGTCTTGGGATTGGGCCCCATATAGGGCTCCCTGCTCAGTGGGGAGTCTGCTTCTCCTTCTCCACTCCTCCTTCTTGTGTCTCTTGCTGTCTCTACACTCTGTCAAATAAATAAAATGTTTAAAAATATATATATAAACACCAATAAAAAGTAATTACTGTTAGAACAGTGTATGTAAGCACAAGTGGAAAATACCACCAACCACAGGACTCTGAAGATGACCCTTTCTCCAGGATATGTCCTGCACACACAAAAAATATAAAGTAAGCATGTAATTGTGTGCACAGATAATTTTAACTAAAACTAACCCTACCTATCAGGACAAGCATGAAGTAGCATGTATTAGCTAATTTTCTGCAAGTATTACTTAAGAACTTTTTTTTTTTTTTTAACAACTGGCAAGTCCATCTGATAGTTCTTTTTATTGGGAAAATGTCTGAGTCTTTTAACTCCATTCTAAAAGAATTGCAATACTATAACTGCCATCAATCTTGCTTCAGTCATACAAGCCCTCTCAAATTTTTACTCTAAAATTACTCCTACGTTTATAGAATGCTCTCACACAGGGCAGTTCAGCTTTGTATCAGTTCAAAGACACCATCTAACACCTGGAAAGTTAAGAGAAGAAAGTACATTGTAACTGTGCCAAAATCTGATACCTTACAAAATGATTTTTTAATACCATAGAGAATGTCATAAGCCCTTCTCTTTCAATGACAATTTTCTCATGTTTATAGGGGCTGTAAATATTAGAGCTAAGAACTGCTTCAGCTAAAGCATGTCTTCTTGCTTCACAAAAAAAGAGGGGAGAGGAATGAAGCTAGCCTTCCCAAAGTTGTCTTCTACCTTAATCTGCCTTGATCCTGCAACCCCTCCTCGCTATAAGCTTCATAACTCTGTTCCCTGCTAGCCAAAATTCTTCAAAAAGAGTAGTTAACCCCAATTAGTTCTGCTGCTTCTCCTGCTTTCATTCTTTCGCTTTAAAAAAAAAAAAAAAACTGAGATATAACTGACATATAGCATTGTATTAGTTTTAGGTTTGCAATGCAATGATTTAACATATGTATACATCTCAAAATGATAGCCACATATGGTCATGGCACTGATTTTTTGACAGCAAAAAGTAATAACAAAAGCAAAAACTCCTTTAAGTTCATTTTAATCAGATCTCTGTCCTCTCCATTCCAACCATGGTCAGCTGTGGCCTCTACATGCCAATTCCAGTGGGTAATTCCCAGACCTCGCCTGGACCTTTCAGCAGCAACTGGGACAAATAATCACCTGCTCCTTTCTGAAACTCTTTCGTCACTTGGGCTCCATGGCTAGTTTTCTTCCTGTCTAATTGGCTCAACTCTTCAGTCTCCTTTGCTGGAGGTTCCTTTTTCTTCCCAACTTCCAAAGATGGTGGTGACCCACGACTGGGATTTGGATCTCTTTTCATCTCTGTCTCTATTCCGTCTTTAGCGGATCTTCAACATCATGGTTTAAATGCCATCAATACACTGACAGTTCCCAAATTTATATCTCTAGGCCTTACCTTTCCCTTGTCCCTAGACTCATCCATTCAACTCATTATAGGACAATTCCTTTTAGGTATCCAACATGAATCTCAAACTTACTGGGTCCAAAACCAAATTCCTGATTTCATACCCTTCCAACCCCAACAGTCTACATCTCAATAAATGGCCCTACCACTAATACACTTGATTTCCCCAGTCAAAAACCTGAGAACCCTCGATTGCTCTCTCTGATATCCTCCATCCAACCCAACAGCTAGTTCTCTCAGTACTATTTTCAGAGCTATACCAGAGCCAACCACTTCTCAGCACCGCCACTGCTTCCACCCTAGTCTAAGCCACCATTCATCTCTGAATGATCAAAACAGCCTCCTTAACTTAGCTCTCTGCTGCTACTCTCCCATTCTTCCCCCCACCCTAGTCTATACACAACAGCCAGGGTTTTAGAAATTATCACTGTCCTGCTCAAAACTCAACAGTTTCTAACTTAGAACCAAATGCTACATCTTAACCATGACCAGCAAGGGGCAACTCTTCTGACCTTCTCACCAGTCCCCCTGTTCCTTGTACTCTAGCCACCCTAAGCTCCTTCCTGTTTCTTAAGAACATTACACCCCTCGGGTTCTCAAGGCCACTGTACTCTCTTCCTCCAGATATTCTCCCCGTTTGCTCCCTCTTTTCTTTCAGATCTATATTCAGATGTCACCCTCTCAGATATACTTTCCCCGACCACTTTATTAACACATCCCCTCATGAGTCTCTTCCCACTGCCCTTGCTTTGCATGCTACTTCTTGCACTTCTTCCCAATCACTCTACCTCTATTTGTTATCTGCCTGTCATCCTCACTGAAGTAAACGTTTCCTTGGTGGCCAGGATGTCTCTGTCTTGCTCACTCTTAAATCTCTAGGGCCAAACATGGTGCCCAGCAAGTAGGTGCTTGATAAATATTTGTTGGATGAATACACGAAGAATCATTCCTACGCTCTTACTCACTGCTTATGGGAATAGACAATACACATTTCCACTGTTTACTCCTTTAATACAGATGGTATAATGCCAAAAGGAGCCATTAAATACTTTCCAAGTTATATTTTTACAGCCTTATAATGTTAGCTAGGGGATGTTTACACAAAAAGAGCAGCATGGGCACAACAAATGAGGTAGGAAATATGGTAACATAGTTACAGGAATGAAGGGGTTCCCTACAGGAAATGTGGGGAGAGAACAGGAGAAGAAGGAAGTAGGATGCGTGAAAGGTGAGGCTTGGGGTAACACTGAAAGCAGACAAATCATGAAAGGTCTTGTGTGCAGGCCTGAGTTTTAGATGTTATCCTGTAGGCAACAAGAAGTCATAAGCAGAAAAACAGCAGTTCCATTTGTGAAAAATTACTCTGGTCACGTAAGATTCTATAACCCACAAACCATGTCTGTTCTTGGTTGAAGTAGCAACTTAGCTCCTGTAGGTCTGCATAGAACTAAGACATGCCACACCAGTCTTGAATGATTATTTAATCCCTTATCATTCATATCTAAAAGGTATTTGTAGCTTCTTGCTCACAAACTTTTATCTAATTTTCTCAATGAAATGTATCTAAGCACGTTCATTACTTTCAATAATTTTCCCAATGGAACATTTCTCAGCATGTCCCTATTTGAATATTTTCAACTTTTAATCAATTACTGCTTCAATTCAAGAACATTCACAAGGCAGTCTTTAATTAGTGCACACAGATTCTCACATACACACAGTAAATCAGTTAACTTACTTATAATACTAAATGTTAATACTACATTGGGTGGCAAAACACTCAATAAGAAAATTCAATTTTTTTTTTTATTAGTAAAAAAACTGGCATCTGGTCACACACCAGAATAGCCTAGAATTCAAATCAGATGGTCCAGATAAGAGGCATATAAAAAAAAATCCTGTGTTGTTTAGGTTAAAACAGTAGGTTTGATTTTCATATTTAATATTTCTTATATAAAGAAACTCAATATAGAATAAATACGGTCTACTAAGTTTCTTTTTTAATTGGACGTCTTTCAATTAAACTTAAATGGGTTTGCTTTCATTGTTTTTTTAAATCACAGTTTGCCTTCTATTCCTCTTGGCTTTCTCTGTATCCTTAGTGTTTATTATGTAATCACTACTTCCCCTCTTTTCTTAGCTCTTACTCTCAACATCTTGTTTGACAGTTATTCCATCTTCGACTGTTTCAAAATGCATATACTGAACACCCATCACAGGGATGGCATGGGGCCAAGCACTCAGGTGCAAAAGTGGAAACATCAGAGCTCCATCTTGAAGCAGAGTGTGACGACAGGAAGCGATTCTTCTTCCTTCCTTCCCACCCTCTGGCCATCCCTTTGGTGTGAACTGTGGCTTTAATTTATATAACCCACCTATGTCTGCTTTTATCTCCTCAGGCAAATGACTTAATTCCAGTGACACATTTGTTCTGCCTCAATGATCTCTCTCCCATTAACATCCTTACACTAGACATCCCTGTTAACAGGAAGCAAAACCACTCAGGTCAATGAACATGTGATACCAGAGCCAGCTTAAACAACGTCTCTGCACAGTGAGCAGGTTTAGGATTCATATCAAGTCAGAGAGGAACTAAAAAGGGGGTCGTTCAGAAGAATGAACAAAGGCAGCGACCCAGTGTCAATGACCAAAGCAGATGTTCTCTTACTGGATTTCGGTCACATGCGCCTGAGACCTCTGCTGAACTGACTCTGGACAAACAAGCAGCACAGCACAGTTCCGCCGGGGCACGAGCTAGTTCAATTTCTGCTCTCCAGAGCCACACCCCTGTTGAGCCCTTCCCGGAAGTACCCCACCAACACACCTGTCAGTATCTAGTGTTACCAAGAAAGCCAAAAAGAGCAATATCTGCGGAAACTATTTATCACAAAGATTCAAGTTAGGGAAGAAGGGGGAAACCCCTGCAGATGTCCTTGGCCAGGTGGAAACACTTACAAAATGGGTGCTAATCTTGGCCTGTTTCCTTCAAATCTGTGTGGGCATCACAGACTAGGGTCTATTACAAAGACTCGACACCAGCTTACTAACTCATACATCTTCTGCTCAATAAATATTTAAGTATGAGCGAGTGCAGATGTTTTAAATTTTAAAAACGACCTTTAGACATCAACCTTAATATTTACATTCCACAGAAGTCACATTTTAAATACCTTTGGGAAGAATACACAGAGCAACCATTTCAAAATGGAAAAAAAGCAAATATGTACAAAAATCTGAAATACTTCCTGTAACAGCATGAAAAAAAAATCTGGCTTTTCACACACAGGCTAAATGAACTATTCCTTCGTTCCTGTTCTTCACATTTTTATGCAACTTCTCCCAGTATACCCTACAAGCTACAGAACCCTGCTGGCAAAGTGCTTCTCTCTGGGGAGAATCTTTTTTTTTTAACTTGATAGAAGAAATGCCTGGAATTTAAAGCAGGTTTTCTTTCTCATCACAGCAGTGCAGTGACCTCTATGCAAAATATAATGAAAAATGCAAGTCAATGCTATAAGGTAGAAAATGAAACTGCGTTTGTGTCTACAAAGATATCAGATCTGTAACTTCAGAGTCTACACAACTGAAACAAAGAAAATATAAAATAATCTTCTGCAAGTAGGAATCCCTCCTGATAATGATATATTTCAAGGGAGACCCAGATACTACTGGGAAGCCAATTCTGATAAGCTGCCTTCCCAAACTGCCAAATTGACAAAACAGAGCGAAATTCTGGTGGAGTCGAAATAAGATAAAAATAACCAGTACATAAACTCTACTTGCTACTGCATTCCCCCAAAATTCATAATTCACAGTAAATTCAGAAATTACTTAAATGAAGAGCATCAGACCGAGTTTCAGAGTCCAATCTAATTTGCTAAATTCATAGACAGTGTTCCATAAATAGTTACTGACTTGACTAAAGAGCTGTATGATCATGGGTGGGGGTCTCAAGGTCACTCGCTCTCTTTCATAAGAGAAACATAGCAATGCAGAGTGTTCAGTGGTTGATTTTATGATCTAGGATGTAGTAAGCTCCGTCCCTTTCACTGAGATTGAGAATGGTAGTCTGTAAAGGCTGAAAATAACCACCTGGGTCTTATACCCACAGAAAAAAAATCTCGCCCTGTAACTACGAGAAGGATCACCTTTATCCTGAATGCTATGAGGAACACTGAATGGGATTTAGCAGTGAGGGGCATGGTCACATTTGAGTTTTAAAAAGATCAACAGCAAGAATTTTGAGAAGAGATTTGAGAGGTATGAGATGAGTCACTGAAGCCACAGAGGACAGTAAGTATAGGTTAGACAGGAAAACTAAAACTGAGATGACAGGAACAGAAAAGAAATCTGGACACACTTAGCACATAAAATCAACAAGGTGAGCATGTGAAGGAGAAGGAGATGCCGCTGCTGCTGCTGATGGTGATGGTGATTACAACCAACACTACTGCCACCAACAGGCACTCAGTGCTTCAATGTGCCTGTCATTGTACCAAACATTTAATTATAATATCTTATTCAATCCCACTGAGTATCCTAGGAGATGGGTACTACTATTCTCCCCATTTTACATAGGAGAAAAATGAAGCTTAAAGAGAGTGAGCAGCACAGTCAAGGTCCCATAAGTGGTGGAACTCGGATTCAAGCCTGAGTCTGCTGATGCCAACGCCTGCGGGCCAAACTGTTCCTTATCCACCAAACCTACCAGGATTCTGAATTCATGGGTAACTGGAAAGTATTTATCTAGAAGTACCCAGTTTTTATTATAAGACACTTTAATTCCATACTATTCCCCATATTCTGGTTTCTACAATGGTGCAATTTTTCAGTCATGTTAGTCTCTCCTTAACACAGCACGTGGTGGGCACCATGTTGGCTTTGGACACAAAAAGGGACACTCTGTGCTTTTATCTGAGCTTTGTGGACTTATAGGTGCTCTGGGATTACACTGTGTAAAGTCCCCAATCCAGCACACTCGCCTCTAACACAGGAACAAGATAATCTGCAATCCTTTTGTTGCCTCGAAGGCTTTTCATCTTTCCCCACATTGACAGTAGGTTTGAGTCATTCTGGTATTTACCTACTGACATACAAGTGTGGGAAGGACTCAACATCATACGTCTATCAAAGCCTAATGTGCATATATGAGGATCTCACAAAGAGGAAATGTAGATATCCCAAGCTGAAGACATGCGGATTTGTTTCACTACTTCTGAAATCTGCCCCTCTGGTCCATCCTCTCACAGTGATACAATGCGGACAGGTACAGAGCGAACATGGTACAACCCTGTGCTGAAGGAATCCATTAGGTTTTGGTCAATAACACACACCTTCAAGACATTTAAGGTGTTAGACCGCCTGCCCCCTCTGTAGTCCCCTGGCTACGGGTTGGGGGGAGAAGGGGGATTATAAAATCTCCCAGGTTCTACCATGCCAGATTGATTTTATCTTCTTTTAAGATATTCATGGAGCCTCAATAATACAGGAGGGAGTCCTATTTCAATGAGTACTACCTGAAATCCTTTTATGTCCATCATGGTTCGGATAAAGACTGAAGGGGAGCTGTCTCAATTTTATGTTGATGCAGAGCAATCATTCAAGAATGAGTTACTATTTTAAGTCATCGTGGTCAGGATGATGCTTCCAGGACCTAGACTACCTGCAGTCACAGCATGACTCTACTATTTACCAGCTGTGTGACTTTTGACAAATTCCTTCACTTCTCTGAGGTTTCTCCACCAGAAAATGGGGCTAAACAGTACCAACCTCAGATGGTTGTTGTGAGAAATAAATTAATTGATCTTCGTGAAGGGACTTAAGACAGTGCCTTGCACATAGTAAAACACTATAGATGCATTTACTACATATGATAAAAATAAAAAATAAAAATAATTCTGCACTTTGGCCAATGCAGAAGCAGTGACATGAAAAAACCAATTACAATGTGCTCAAAAGCTAATTAACCTTCAAATACAATGTTTTAATTCTATATAGCAATATAAGAAATATTATATTATTTATAATATAATTTATAATATATATAATATAATTTATAATATATATATTTATATATCTATATATAAATATATAATTTATAATATATATAATATAATATAACACCTAAACAGGCGTTATTCCCTATTTAGGAGATATATACAAAAATGTGCTAACTCAATAAAATATATAGTATACAAATACAAGCAGTTGGTCTATTTTTGATTAGACTCCAAATAAATGACCTCAGTTACCCGATTTAGCAAGCAAAGATATAAAATGGTTCTTAAACACTTTCACTTGCCCACCTAAATTTAAGTCATGTGACCACTAAAGAGCAAACTTATCTTTAAAAAATAACAGGGTTATGGACAATGGGGAGGGTATGTGCTATGGTGAGTGCTGTGAAGTGTGTAAACCTGGTGATTCACAGACCTGTACCCCTGGGGCTAAAAATACATTATATGTTAATAAAAAATTAAAAATTTTTAAAAAATAAAACATCAAAAACAACAACAACAACAATAATAATAGGGTAATAATTGTGAGCTTTCATGGAACTTTCCTGGAATAGTTCTCTCACACAGAAAAACATACTGATCAGACCTACAAACTATAAAATCTGAATTCTTTTTCTTTTAAAATCTATTTTAGTAATAGAATCTATAAAAAAATTATGGTAGTCAGCAAGAATCGCACAAGCCATTTTTCAAGGTGCCTATATCTCTAAAGTGCTCATAAGGCAGTGAAAAAGATGTAGTAGAGGAGACAAAATACACCTGAGGGCACAATCCATTATGCTTTGCCATTTTTTTCCTTTCTCTCTTTTTTTAGTTTTTGTTTTTTTCTTTTTTGTTTTTCGTGTCAGGGGGAATATAATCCAGGTAAGAAAGAATGGTCGTTATATGCTTCAGACATCTAAAAATGCAAAGATTGTCTTTAATCACTCTGAATTCTATTCACTATTTCACTATATTAAGGTTTCATTAACTTTCAGTTCTGTGTCCTGCTGCATATTACAGTTTTGTACTACTCTCTCATGGTATGATCCTTCACAGTATTTTATACCCAGCCTTATTCCATGATGTTTAAGGGGAACAGTGAAATACTTACAATATAGCAAGACAAAATAAGGGACATCTGGTTAAACACGGCAGATTAACCACTCAGACCTTTTTGTTTCCGTTCCTCTAAACATACATGCCTTTACTGGAATAAAAAGGACATAAACCTAACAGGACAAAGAGAAAGCTAGAAACATTTCAACAGTGCTGGAGGAGCAATTATCAGTTTGAAAGAGCAGAGAAAGCTGCTGGTCATGGGCCTGTCAGAGGGACACCAATGAGACGTGAGCTAATTCATGCACAAAACTCAGACAAGCCAAGCAAACCAAGGACAGAGAGAGTGAGGAACAGAACCAGAAACAAGAGAGCTGGGTGAAATCTCTCTATGGTGTAAGTGAAACCCCTAGATCTCCACAATGCAGCTAGGTTATTTTCTGGAGAAACTCATCTTTAGAGGTGTGAGGATCAGAGTTACCGTCAAGGAAAAGCTGACTGAGAATCAGGACTGAACCCAGAGGGACTGAGTGAGAATTTACAAAGTGAAAAATACTAAAACACTCAGATCTACTCCCTGATCTGCTCCCACACAAGGAGGCCCAATTTCCCTAACCAAGAGGTTACGAATCTCCTCTGGAAAAAAACAAACAAACAAACAAACGAAACTTGTCTAAGAAGAAAAACGTCACATACTGACATATGTGAATCCCTTGATGAAGCAACTTGCTTGCTACTTCATCGCCAGACAAACATAACCACCTGACAATAAGCTATACACACAAAGAAGCTAATCAACATGTCAGGATTCACTCTTAAAAAACACTTGATAGAAAATGATAGCAATACATTTAAGAACAGCCTCTAGTATAAAGGGTAACATACAAAAATAAAGAGGAAAAAAGGGGATCTAGATGTAGATACAGCATAAAACAGAAGAATATTTTAAAAGTATAAACAAAACAAAAACCTTTTTATATTGTTTTAAAAAGTCATATATAATATCCCCTAGATAATACTAATTTAAATACTGATAAATAGGGGTGCCTGGGGGGGCTCAGTTGATTAAGCGTCTGTCTTTGGCTCAGGTCATAGCCCTGGCGTCCCAGGACTGAGTCCCTCATCAGGCTCCCTACTCAGCAGGGAGTCTGTTTTTCCCTCTTCCCTTCACCGAGCTCTCTCTCTCTCTCTCTCAAATAAATAAGTAATCCTTAAATAAATAAATAAATACTGACAACTAGAATCTTTAATTAGTATCTTCTGAGAAAGAAGATTATCATATATATAAAAGAACACTATGTAAAAGAAGTCATCAATGACCAAGAAGTAGACTGACATTAAAAATGTAATTAACAAGTAAAAACTGAAAGTACGGAGTTGGAAAACTAAGTCAAGGAAATCTCTTAGAAAACAGAAACAAAAGACCAAAGAATGGGAAATACAAGTGAACAAATAATATTAGAATACTAATCCCATAATCCAATAGATCCAAAATCTAACTAACAGGAGTTTCAGAAAATATAGGGCAAAGATAGAGAAGATAGGTGATTAGTAAAGTAATGAAACTAGAAAATTTCCCAGAACAAAAAGACAAAAAGTCTCTAGGAAATATCCCAGAATAAAAGGCTGTAAGTCTTCAGATTCAAAAAATCTATCATGTGTCCAGCCCACTAAATGGGAATTAAAAAGAGAGAGAGAGAGAGAGACATATTGTAAGGCAAACTATTATGAAATTGTATCATACCAGAATAATAGACAAAAAATCCCAAGAGCTCCCCAAAGAAATAGTTTTAAGATACATATACACATATATAATTTAGCAATTATAATGGCAAGGAGTTGTTTTTTTGTTTTTTTTTTAAGATTTTATTTGTTTATTTGACAGACAGAGATCACAAGTAGGCAGAGAGGCAGGCAGAGAGAGAGGGGGAAGCAGGCTCCCTGCTGAGCAGAGAGCCCGATGCAGGGCTCGATCCCAGGACCCTGGGATCATGACCTGAGCTGAAGGCAGAGGCTTTAACCCACTGAGCCACCCAGGCGCCCCTGGCAAGGAGTTTTTGAAAGTGAAAATTAACTCTAAAAGACAATACATTTCTGTACTGTAAAAATATAAAAGGATAAAAGCATTTTAAACATAGAATTCTATACCCAGCCAAACTATCATTCAAGTGTGAGCCCAGAAATAAAGGCAGCATCAGCCATGAAAGGAACAAAAATTTAGCCACCCATATTCTTTTCCTTAGGAAACTACTGGTTGAGTGTTCTATCAAACAGGAAGCACAGGCATGGAATCTTCATTCAGGCAATCCAATATGATAGAGCACTGAGGGAAATCCCAGGATAATGGAAACAGGCCATCTATCCTGGAGCTAGAAAAGTAGAACCTGTGAGACACAGGTCCCCAAAAGCATTTAATCATTTAAAAGATTGTCAGCTCATCTGGGAGGAAATAAAAAGGATAGGAAATTTAGAAAAGTAAGCAAATGGGCAACGAGTGTGAATTATTAACTCAACTTGAAACAAAAAGGTGTACATGAATGGCAAAAGATAGCACTGGATAGTGAACACTGATATCTTCATAATGAGTAACATACACTAGTTATTTAAATAACAATGGTGATACAACCTAAAAATATTAAGGAAACTGAAAAAAAGAGTTTAATTTCACTGTCTACATAGATTAGGGCAAGTAAAGGGAAATGGGAAATTGAGGGTATACATGGGAAATAAGAGACTGCTGTGCTTTTTTCCATAATCATCCATTTAGCCTGATTTGACATTTTAATGCTCTCTGTTAGATTTTTACAAAGTAATCTTTAAAAATAAGTGGATGAAAAGGAGGGGGAAATGGAGTATTGCTGTTCAATAGGCATAGAATTTCTGTTTTGCAAGATGCAAGTGTTCTAGAGATCTGTTGCACAACAAAGTGAATATAGTTAACACAATTGGACTATACCCTTAAAAATGGTTAAGATGGTAAATTTTACATTAAGCGGTTTTTTCCACAATTAAAAATTAAGTGTGTGAAAAAATTAAGTCAAAGAAAAAACATTTCATATTTGCTAGATAATAAATGCAAATTTGACTATAAGCTTCTTAGTTGCCATGTTAAGTGACATGACTGAATGTTCATAAAGATTTTAGAAATAAAGCCAAAAGCCAATATCCTCAAGAGAACTGTAACTAATCCTGATCTCAGAAACTAGGAAAATTTGTGACAAGGATTTCCCTAAGGTGATACTATATAATTAAAGAATATCCCTTTTTAGCAAATGCAACAATAGCTCATTTACTTTAAAAGTATCTACTGAGAGTAAACAGATTTTTAAAATATAGTATCTGTTTCATAGAAATAAAAAGACACCCATCTCTTGTGGCCTGAGAGGTGAGAACAGTCACAGTGCCTGGCAGTGCTGGGAAGGAGGAGGCAGGGGACAGTCATGGGCCCCATGCCTTCCCCAGCACAGCATAGTCTCCAGTAGGCAGAGCCCTTGTGTTCTCTCATTAGTCTACTTATGAGTGAAAGACTAAATTTGGCACATGAAAAGTTGTTGACTCTTACAGCGTACCAATGTACATTGTGCCAAAGCTGAGGTTGAATGAAAGTCAATGTCTAAAAATTGAAAATCCCTTTAAGACTAATTTTCCTGAGTGGCTTATAAGCTAGTTTTGAATTAATTTAAAAACAGCATTACAAAAAAAAAAAAGAGCAATTGAGGTATCATTCTGGGATAAATGCATAGCTATCTAATGTAGATAATATTTGAAAGATAAGTCCCTAAAAGATAGATACATAATGGAATATCTGGGTGTATTTATCTAAAACCAAACCGATAAGACAAACAAAAACACACACTCTTGGCTTATAGGGAAAAAAGTGTTAGAGTGAGAAAGCAAGCCAGAAATATGGGTTCCTAAATATTCGCAATCAAGTGACTCATTAAAATAATTTTAAATGTAAAATGCATGTATTGCTCAAATTGGAGCACCCCATAACTCATTTTTCTTTATTTTTTATATCTTTAAAGAACACACATGTGCTATGGGATTATACATAAAAATATGTACCTTTTCCCTCAAAGTCAACACATCTGAAACAAAACTGTTGATCTCCTGCCCTACAGCAATCCCAGAACAGAGTCTTGCCACGGTCTCCTCAAAGATCACTTGATGGTGACTCTATCAGTCAAGTTATGCAGACCCAAAGCCTTGATGAGTCTAATTTGATATCCAATATGTGAGCAAATCATGCTGACCCTACCTTCAAAGTAAATCAGGACTCCAAGCACTTCTCAGAGCAGCCACCCTGGCTGGATGGTGATCGGATCCACCATCATCTTACAGATTACTGCAGGAGCCTCTCATCTGGTCTCCTGCTGCTCCCTACTGTCTTTTGTCAGAATAGCTGAGGGCACGGTGCTTTTTAAATGGAAGCCAAAGCACTTCGCTCTGCTCAAAAACGTCCAATTGGTAGGGAGCCTGAGGGGCTCAGTCAGTTAAATGTCCAACTCTTAATTTCAGCTTAGATCATCATCTTAGGGTCAGGAGATTGAGTCCCGCACTGGGCTCTGTACTGGGCGTGGAGCCTGCTTAAAATTCGCTCTCCCTCTCCCTCCTTGCCCTGCCCCCACTCCCAGATGTGCGCTGTCTCTCAAAAAAAAAAAAAAAAAAAAGACACTTCCAATGGTTTCCCATTTTGTTAAGAATAGAAGTCAGTTTTACAATGCCATACAACATTGCTTGTGTTTCTGACATCATTCCTACTGCCCATCTTTGTTCACGCTGTCCCACCCACAATGGCTTCTTTGCTGTTGTTTCTACCCGAAATACTCTTCCTCCATGCATCCACATGGCTCACCCCCTCATGGCCTCCAAGTCTATGCTCAAAAGCCACATCTCCTGTGAAGTCTCCTCTGACTATTCTAATTTTTTTAAAGATTTATTTATTTATTTGAGAGAGAGAGAGAACACGCAGTGGGGAGGGGGAGAGGTGAGAGTGTGACACGGGGCTTGATCTCATGACCCTGAGATCAAGACCTGAATTGAAATCAAGGGTCCGATGCTTCACTGACTGAGCCACCCAGGTGCCCCTGAATTTTCCCCTGTATTCTCTTGCTTTATTTTCCCCCATAGTACTTAACTAGTGTCAGACAAATAAAGTTCACCTGTGTGATTACTACTTGTTCCCCCCTCACAATTAGGTTCCAGCACTGCGGGGATTTTTGTCTGTTTTGTTCATTGCTTTAGCCTCACGGTTCAGAGCTGAGATAAACACATACTAGATATTCTGTACTTGTGAATTTCTATTTGCGAATCACCAAACCACATGTGACCAAGTAAAGAATATATTTCAGTATTTAAAAAAAAAAATGTTTTCAAGTAACTATTACCATGAATAAAAATGAAATAGAAAAATCACAATACAGAGTACATTGAAGACTTAAACCTGAGTTGAATATTAAGAGAACTGTGGTCACATTTATAGTTGAACTTACAAGTGTTTTCTGTTTTTGCTTTTATTTGCTTACTTTCTAAAGTAATCTTTGTCCAAACAAGTTCTTACAGGTATAATCATTTTAATGAATCTTTTTGATGCTCTTAAAATATCTACATGCAAAAATAATTCTCTTACAAATAAGGGGAAAATTCTATACAGTTACCATATATCAATTTTTAATTCCATGTTAATTTCATTTTAAAGTAATGTATGTGATTACTCCAAAAATGACACACAGCTAAAGAACTCTTTATTCTGTAGCTAGAGAACGCCATCTGGCTCAATAAGAGAGAAACCACACTATTATATCGAATACTGTTACAAATGGAGTATTTAGTGTTTCTAAAGGAAGTTCCTTCATAGATGAAATAAAGGTGTGGTATTTAATTAAATTCATTTAAGAAACACTTCCTAAATAAAAAAATTACATAGACATAGTGATGTAAGTTAATAATAATATTAATAATAAGTCCATTAAGCCATTCTGTTCTACACAAATTGCCATATGTAATCTGTACACAAATCTCTTAAGGTTGGTAGGTACACTGCTATTTCCATTTTGCAGGTGAGGAAAACTAGAGCACTGATGAAATAAGCCACTTAACCGAATCCTACTAGAGTATGAATTCAAACTGGAACACACCTTATCAAACCCACATGCTTAAGTGTGACACTACCTGCCTCTTCTAAGACAGCAAATACCAAGCAAACTCACCTTGCACGCCTGTCAGAGCATTAAAAACAGAGTGATATCTGCCTTAGAGGCTTTACAGTCTAAACATGTGTGCCCTCAATTTTGATGGTACATCACTTGATTAAAACTGCAGATGCTCAGAATAGGTTGTTGTAACGCAGTTTCATACATATCCATTAAGTTTAGAAACTTAATTTACTTTAAAAAAATTTTTTTAAGACTTTACCTTTAAGTAATTTCTACACTTAATGCGGGGCTCGAACTTACAACCCTAAGATCAAGAGTTGTATGATCTACCAACTGAGCCAGATAGGCACCCCTAACTTTAGAAATTTTAAATAAAATCTAAAAATGTAAGTTCTCAAAAGAACAGTAGACTGCATAAGTCTCCAACATCAATCATGAATCTGAAATTCTGTAAAAACTTCCTCAAAGAAGACCCAAAGTTTCTCTTCTTAAAGATCATCAAAGGATGATTTCCAAGTAATTCACAGTTTATTAGCAACTTTCAAATTCTTCCATTCACTCAGCAAACAATGACCAAGTGCCTAAAACCTACCCAGGGAAGGATCCAAAAATAGATAAGGTATATTTCATGTCTTCCAAGTAACTGGAGCAAACTTAATGGATTTTCAAATATTATTTTGAGGTAAAAATTCCCTTAGTTAGGAAAACTCAGTCTATACACACTGAATATCCAAATGCCATCTGTCCCCAACAAAATTCCCCAACAAAATTCCCCAACAAAAATTCCCTTAGTTAGGAAAACTCAGTCTATACATACTGAATATCCAAATGCCATCTGTCCCCAACAACCACGGATCTGCTACCCTTCCACAAGGGACAGTCTCCCAGTAGGCAACTAAACTCCTCTAGGTTAACAGTTCCCCCTGGGGACCAGTACAGGAAGACCTAAATTGTAAAAATGACTCCAATATTTCTCCTCAAGGGAGATCAAAGACTCACAGACCACAGCTCACTTAATTTTACCTTTTTATTTTCACTCCTGCATACCCTCCCACTTTGATCCTTGCCTCCCTTCTCTGTCATTTCTTGGTTCGACAACTTCAAGAAATTCTCTACCCACACCCAGCTTCCCTAAACATCTTTTCAGTCATAAAATAACAAATGATCCCAATGATAACAGATAAACATAAAGGTAGTGTTTAATTGCTACCAGTACCAAATATTTTTAAAACCATAAATTTGAGGTTGAATTAGTCATTAAAGTCAACACCATCATCTCCTGAAAGCCACCAGATGTCCCTTTAAGAACTCCACTAGTCTTTCTACCTCTTCAACCACATATAGCCATATTTGCTTCTCCTGGAGTGCCAGGATTCAAGATAATCATATCAAAGACTCCAATAATCATATGAGCACCGTACTGTAACTGCCTGTTCAACTCATCTGAAAACTGGGGCACTGGCAGAACACACAAGAGCAGAGTTCAAGCTCCACAAGATAAACACCATGGGAGGGCGAGAGACTGACTTCTTCTCCGTCTTGTCTATTGAGGGCATGATCACACTGTCTGATAGACATTAGGAGCACAGTTGTTTCGGTGGGTGGGATGGAGGAAAGAAGAGAGGGATGAAGAAAGAAAAGAAAGGAGGAAAAAGAAAAAGAAAGAGAAGGACTCTGCAAATTTATTATGATGTTTGAGTTGGTGGCCTAATCTAGTCACATTGTAAATATTGTTTCTAAGCTATTTGAAACTGTCTCTGAAGTCAGCATGGACTATACCAACACAGATTTTAATGTCTACTGTCTCAAAAGTCCTGTCTTAGGACATTCTCCTCCACTAGATCACTATGTAAGATCATTTTTATGACAATAATAATTTTGTGTTTACTTGCAATATACTGTGTTCTCCAGTTTACTTGTGCAATAATCTGTTAGCAGTGGATATTTTGTTAATAGCAGTTACTGTCCTTGCCCATGAATTATTGACTCAATGCTTTTAACACGTGATTGTTAAGTCATTTCCGTGTGCTATATAAACAATGAAAAAAACAATGTTTTATGAAGTAGAAATTATTACACAGTTCTTAATTAAATAATTTAATAGCAGTGACACATGGTAATGGTTAATTATAACCTAATTAACAAAAAAAGCAATTCTTCAAGATATTGGGCTTTTAAACATGATCACCAGGTAACACGCCATTTCTATTTCCATCTTGTTTATTTTCTCAGGTGTCATTACTGATTTCTATTAGAAATCTGTATTCACTGGTCTATGACTGATCCCAGGTGTCAAAAACAGATATTGGATGTCTACAGGAAATCTGTGAACCAGTAATTTGATTCAGCTCATTTTAGATGCAGGGAAGGGTCACAGGAATGCGTATTCTGACTGCTCCGTGATTAGCACAATCCAGCCTGGATTTCTGGAACTCCTCTCCTCATTGTTTCCTTATGGTCTGAGCTTTTTAATTTTATACTCTGTCATTCTAACATTGTTGGTATTGATTTAGATGACACCGTGAAAAGAGAAATCATAATTCTAAGTCACATTTCTCTGTTGTCAACTCTGGCGACTTTAATCAAGTCTCTATTGGCTGCCTTTTCTGTCCGTCAGCAGTTACTGCTTTGAGGTGCAGCCACTGTTCCTGTTTGCTGTACATCATCAGCAAAAGATGCCACCATTTCAGTTTTATCAGAATTATCTCAGAAATTAAGATCCATGTTGAGTTTCCTCAAGACTAATAATGCCTTTCTCTTACACATTCACTTGGAAAAAGTTAATTAGCTCTTAAAGGCAAAATGCTATGCTTTAAATACCTGCCTTAGTCCTTCTTTGGGGCGTGGGGAAGATTGTTTCCCAAAGTACTGGGGTAAAAACCTTCCCATTCATCAAGACACTCCAAAACCCTAGCACACCGCTTCCCTATTTCCCCATTCCACTACACATTTAGTCATTAATATGTATTGGGATCACTCCTGCCCTCCTAACCCAGCCCATAATTTTTCCTATTTTCAATCCCACCACTCCCATCTTTCTCCTGTGTCTCCCTTTTCATCTGCTCCTCAAACCCTGTTCACCATTTAGAACCCAATTTAAATTCCACCTCCTCAGTAAAGACGTTTCCCTCATAGTCTTGTTTTAATTCACATCCCTCAACCCAGAAGTCCAGTAGCCCAGAGCTTCTTCATACCCAGCCTGACTTTCAAAGTAGCTCTAAATGAACCCTTAACATTGGTTGACTAATGTAACAGACCCATGTTGAAGATGGTATTTTAGGTTTAAGAGGGGAGAAAAGGAACATATTTAACTACTCTGGCCATCCCTTAAATCTTTCTACTTGTCAGGTTTATGTGTGGTTTGCAGCCCACCCAGATCATGGCTTAAGAAATACTGAAATGCCTTTTTGAATAAATTATACCTTCTGCCCTGATATGAAAGGTTTGATGTAGTTGCAAGTTAACATTTCTAAACTGCGTAAGTCATAGCTGCTGCTTTAAAAAAAAAAAAAAAAAATTCACGATTAGATCATGCATTCACTCATTAGAGGAGGACATGATAAATGGGTTTTTGAGATTTTCCTCCTCCCTGGTCTTTAGTTCATGAACAATTCGGTATTTGGATAGAGTTTCTCATTTTCTGTTGTACACACAATATAAGGAAGTCACAGTACTCAAAATTCATTTTAACCACAACAGAGTATTTAATATATGGAAAATTTTAATTGAAGGCAAAGTAACATTCTACTGACTTCAACCAGTCTGTATCTCAGATTGGTAGCTACTAGTAGCAATTTGGATCTGTCATTTTCCCGACAGCATCTTACTTTTAGAAAATAATGACAGAAATACTCTTGGGGCATGTGAGTGGCTCAGCCAGTTGAGTGTCTGACTCTTGGTTTCAGCTCAGGTGATGATCTCAGGGTTGTGAGATCAAGCCCACTGTCGGGCTCGCACTCAGGCTCACAGCAGAATCTGCTTGTCCCTCTCCCTCCTTTCTTGCCCCTCCCCTCACCATCACCCCCTCAAAGAAATAAAACCTTTTTAAAAAATTCTCTTAGTATCATCTTGTGCACTCCACATAATGATCTTTGGTTATGCCATTTAACTGACAGTATTTACTAGTACGTCTATGTGGAGATGGAATACACTGAGGAACAAGACGGAGCCCTTATCTTTTAATAGGATAATGCTGACTTCAGGGTCTAATGAAGACACTCTAGACAACAGACCATGTCTTCCAGGAGCTTCTCAAAAAAAAATAAAGAAAACCATACTATATAATTCATTTTTCACAAGTTCATTCACCAAATTCATTCACATTAGGAGATGGTTGACATTTTTATCAGTAAGTCAAAGGCAGCTGAAAATGGTAATGATCCAAGAGACCTTTTCCCTGAATTAAACTGCTTTTCAGAAAGGCACTTTGAAATCATACCTAACTGGAAAGAAGAGACAAAATATTTATTTAGAGGTGAATGACTGAGTATTTACAGAGAATAAAATGAAAAATCTACTAGTAACAAGAAAATTCAGTACAAAAATGGTCAGAAACTAAAAATTATTTTAATAATGGCAATTAACATTCGTTGAGAACTATGCATTAATTCCTTTGAAGTATCATCTTATTTAAACTCTAAACAATCCCTATTAGGTAGCTACAACCATTATCTTTCTAGGAGAAAGCTGCAGCAAGCAACGTGCCCCAAGACACATACCATGCTATATGGTTTGTTCAAGTTAACATGTAAATTACAACCGCTTTCTTAAAGTGTTAAAACAGACAAAAATGTAACTGAATAAAAAGCATAATCAAAATATCAAGAAAAAAATCTATAAAATATTCAAGGAATAAATATATGAGGAAAATGAGAAAATGCAAATAAGAAACAGAGAAGAAAACAAGTAACTGAAGAAATAATTTATTTTGAACAGAAAGACTTAAACATGTTAAAAATATCAATTCTTGGGGCGCCTGGGTGGCTCAGTGGGTTAAGCCTCTGCCTTTGGCTCAGGTCACGATCTCAGGGTCCTGGAATTGAGCCCCACATTGGGCTCTCGGCTCCGCAGGGAGCCTGCTTCTCCCTCTCTCTCCGCCTGATCTGCCTACTTGTGATCTCCCTCTCCATTAAATAAATAAATAAGATCTTTAAAAAAAAAATCAATTCTTCCTAAATTAATTTTAAGTACAATGCCATGTTAATCAAAATCTAAATAGGAAAAGGTCTTAATTTTGAAAAGAAATTCTAATATTTATTGGAAAACTAAATGTACAGTAAGTATATTATGCTTTGGTAATTAAAAGAGAGTGGTACTGACACAGGAAAAGAAAGACAAATCAGTGTAATATTATCATTGAGATAGAGGCCTAAGTACATATTGAAAATTCATTTGTGATAATGGAGGCACTTCAAAGCAGTGGGGAAAAGATGGATCATTCAATAAATACTATTGAGACAACTGAAAAGCAATTTAAAACAAAGGGAAAAAAGAGTTACCCATTCAATCCTTATACTAAAATAAACTTTAGATAACTAAAAAGTATAAATGTAAAAAATGAAACTACCAGAAGAAAATATAGGTAGATATTTTTCTCATATTAGTATAGGGAAAACTTTTATAAACACAATTCCAGTGATAGACTTGATTCCCTGAAAATGAAAAAAAAAATTATGTATATTTGAAAGAAAAATAACAAACCGGGAAAAATTAGATATGGAAAGCAAAGACTACTGTCTCTAGAAAAACAATTAGTTCCTAAAATAAGAAGAAAAAATCACTACCCATGGGAAAACTGGCAAATTACAGAAACAGACTAGTCACACACACATACATACACACAAAAGCAAATGACCATCAAGACAATGAAAATACTTCAACCTTATTAGAAATCAAAGTAATAGAAATAGAAACAAAATACTTTCATCGCGTCAATTTAGGTAAAAGCTAAGAGGATCCAGAAATCGCAATGGTATGGGGTTCTCATACAACTGATACAATCTTTCTGGAGAACAGTTTTGCATTTTCCATTAAAGCATAATTTCACATTGACTTACAAATTCTCTCAAAATATATTGAGAGATAAAACATATACAAAGATATATGGATATGGATATAAATCACAGCCCTGACTTTATAGCAAAAAAAAAAAACAAAAACAAAAAAAAAAAACAAGACCCTGATTGTCTATAACCAGGGAATTAGCTAAATAAATAAGGATGTATCACAACTGTGATTTTTAAGCATTTAGTGGATTTAAAAGATGTTCATTACATTTTTTGATGAAATAGCAGATCTCCATCATATACAATTTAACCCCAAACAAGTAGATGGAAGAAAAATGGAATAAAAAAGAAAAAAACAGGGATGCCTGGGTGGCTCAGTTAGTTAAGCGGCTGCCTTCAGCTCAGGTCATGATCCTGGAGTCCCAGGATGGAGTCCTGCATCGAGCTCCCTGCTCAGTGGGGAGTCTGCTTCGCCCCCGCCCCGACCCTCTCCCCTCTCATTCTCTCTCTCTCTCTCTCTCTCATTCTCTCTCAAATAAATTAATAAAATCATTAAAAAAAAAACCAGGAGCAAAAATTGATAAGTTTAAATGGAGTAATAAAATAGAAATACTTGGGAATGAGCGTTTTGGGGTGGGGGGTGGGGTAGATTAAATGGAGGATTTTCTAAGAATTTAAATTGCCAGAATTAATCTAAAAGATGTAGCAAGCTGTACAACATAAGAAATTTAAAAGTCATCAAAGATCTATCATTCCAAATGGTACCAGACCCAGCTGCTTTGCGGCAAGTCTACTGAATCTTCATGGAATACATAATTCTTTAATCACTGGCACAGCCCTCATACGCAAACACAACACAAACTGTAAAACCCTGAATCAGTCTTATTTATGAATATGAACATAAAATTCATAAAAACACTGGCAAATGAAATTTAAGATGAAATAGGGTATATTCCAAGATTGTAAGGCTGTCCAACATTAGGGAATATATGGAAGTAATTAGGTCCAATGAATTTCACAAAATATCTTTAACAGTAAAAATAATAATTGGTAACTTTCAAGATAGTCCTGCTGCTTAAAATAATAACTAGCCAATCAGTAATAAAAAGAAACATATTGAACATGATGAAGAGACTTGAAACAACAGCAAGCACTTTGCTTAATGAAACCAGAACAAAGTTTTTTGTATAGGGGTACTAACTCCTTGGAACATTATTTAAAAGTTAAGGGTGGAGAAGTAGGGGGAAATTCTATGGTCAAGAAAATTTTTAAAACTTGGTTTGATTTTTAAAAACTTTCTCAGAAACTTTAATATGCTCGTGGGCACCACATATTATAATTGGAAAAGGTTAAGTATAAGACAACCTCATTTGTATTATACGGCATAGATGGTCTCATCAGGTGTTTGTATATAACTGGAATCTGAAATTAAACATATATATGTACACTAGATAGACAGGTTTTTTTAAAAGATTTTATCTTATTCATTCGAAAGAAAGGGAGAGCACAAGCAGGGAGAGAGGCAGAGGAAGAGGGAGAAGCAGACTCCCTGCCAAGCAAGGAGCCTGATGTGGGGCTAGATCTCAGGACCCTGAGATCATGACCTGAGCCAAAGGTAGTGGCTTAACCATCTGAGCCACCCGGGCACCCCCAACAGACAGGTTTTAGAGACTCATAAACATGGTGGTGATAAAATATGTCTCATTTTATTAGGCTTGACTTAGGGTGTTAGGGCAAAACAATTCTGAAACTATTTTAGATATATTAAAGATTTCAACAAATGAAGTTGCTGGGAGCTAGGGTTCTTACCGTGGAAGAAGAGAGATACAAATATGAAATGGAGAAACACAAAGAAAAACTCTGTGAAGGGTATGCTGTAAATTCAAGATTTCTAAAATATGTATGCATATAGGTATGTACATGCATACATATATACATATATGGATTGTGAATGTATATATATGCATGTATGTATAAAATATGCATGCATACATTTTCTTTTTTTAAGATTTTACGTATTTACTTAGAGAGCACACGCGTGCATAAGTGGTGCGGAGGGGCAGAGGGAGAAGCAGACTCCCCACTGAGGAGGGAGCCCTATTCGGGGCTTGATCCCAGGATTCTGAGATCATGACCTGAGCCAAAGGCAGACACTTAACCAACTGAGCCACCTAGGCACCCCTGCATGCATTCATTTTCTAGCTCTGTCTGTTCAAAGGGCGTAATAGCAGATTCCCCAGAAGCAATGAAAACACGCACTCAGAACCTGGGTTTCTAACATCATTCCCCACTCAAAAAGAATTCAGGGCTTCTTGCGGAAATGTTGGAGCAGGAAGGCACAAAATAAACCCATAATACCTAATTATGTCATAAAGTAAGAAAGAGCTAAAATGGAATGGCTGGCATATCACAAAGACAGGAGACAACTTGCAGAGGCTCCCACCACCCATTCAGACAATTTGGGAACCAAAATAACTTTTACAATAGTAATGAATCATAAACCAGAGGGGAAAAACAGGAAACTATGAGTTCACACCAATAAGTAACTGAAGAAATGAAGGAGAAAAAAGGAAGGGTTCTTGCTTATGTAAGAAGGCTAAGTGCTGATGGGTCAACACGGAGGGAAAATCATCTTGCAACCACCACAGTAAAGAATGATCAATGGATACTATGTCTAAGTAAGAATATTTTGAGGAGGAGCAAGATCTTTGCATGGAAATAACATGTCTCCCACAAACTGCCTATAAATAGGAAGGGGAAAAGTAGTATTTAGAAGTCAGCAAATACCTTGAGTGGATGATCAAAATTAACATCAAAACTGAGGAGCAGATGGACATCGTGTGCCTCCAGATATGAAATCCTGAGGCCACATCATTAGTTATGAAACAGGGAAACATCATTAGTTAGATGCAGGGAACACATAACCTGCATCTAAACACGGCAAAATATCACACAAACATAACACGAGAGACGTTCCATTTTTTTAAAAAAAGAAAAAGAAACTCTATTTAAGAATATCAATGTCAGAAAATATGAACTATTTCAAATTTAAAAGGACTTAAAAGACATGACAACTAATTGCAAACTGTGATCCTAGCCTTGGTTCTGCACTGGAGGAGAAAAAAAAAAATGCCTTGGAAAGGTAACTAGATCAACTGACAAAATTGGAAAAAAGACCACAGATTAGATTAAAAAGTATTGGATCGATGTTAAACATACTGTAGTTGATACCTGCATTGTGGTAATGTAAGAGGGTATTCTTATTCTTGGGAAATATATACTACCTTATATACAACTTACTCTCAAATAGGTCAAAAACAGAGAGAGTGTGTGTGTGTTTGTATCTGTGTGTGAACAAAAGAGGGAGAGAGAGACAGAGAGATACAGACAGAGATAGAGAGAATCTGTATCTATTTGTACACACACTGGATAAATGACAGCTAGCTAGCTAGACGGCACAAATAACAAAGCAAATGGTAAAGGGTATTTTAAAGTTCTATACTAATTCTTAAAACTTTCACATTAAATTATTTCCAAATAAAAAGGTTAAAATGTATTTAGCTTTCTTCTACATATATAAGAAAAGCTTTCTTTCAGATACTTATACATTCTCCCTGAAAACTTTTTTTAGGTTATTACTGTTTTCTAGATATTTTCTTACTAGATAGCAAATATATAAACTTTAATATTTGGGGGCACTATCTGAATTAAAAATAACAAAATAATGAAACTCAAATATAACCTCAGTGCTTAAAAAAGGCACAGGTAAGTTAATGTAAAATGTATTTTAATAATTTACCCCCTGATAGCTACCACTACTAAATGAACAGTACCAAAAAAAGATGTTATTTAAGGTAACAATTCACCAAAAAAAGATTATGTATTCCTTAAACATTTTACTTAATTCCTATAAATGGACATTCGCATAGGTATCTTTTGAAGTAGAACGAAGGATTTTTCCTTGAAGATGGTCCAGGAACTCAGGCTTTCCTCTTCCCCACATCATCTACAAATTCCACTACCGAGTTTCGTAAGGGAAAGATTTAAAGACACCTGGGCTAACGTCTTCTAAATTTGTGAAATCTTTAGAGTTAGTGCTCCTGTACCTAAGTCAATAGAAAAAAAATGTTTAGGACGTACTTGTGTTGGGGTGCCTGGGTGGCTCAGTCGGTTAAGCGTCTAACTCTTGATTTGGGTTCAGGTCATGCTCTCAAGGTCGTGGGATGCAGCCCTGCGTCAGGCTTCACTCTCAGCAGGGAATCTGCCTGGGATTCTCTCTCCCTCTCCCTCTGCCCCTTCTCCTGCTCACTGGTGCATACTTTCTCTCTAAAATAAATAATTTTTTTAAAAAAAGAACATGCCTGGGGGCGCCTGGGTGGCTCAGTGGGTTAAAGCCTCTGCCTTCCGCTCAGGTCATGATCTCAGGGTCCTGGGATCGAGCCCCGCATCAGGCTCTCTGCTCAGCGGGGAGCCTGCTTCCCCTTCTCTCTCTGCCTACTTGTGATCTCTGTCAAATAAATAAATAAAATCTTAAAAAAAAAAAAAAAGAACACGCCTGTATCATATCTTTCCAACACATTTAGCTTACTTTTCAGAGTAACAACCACAGTCTTTTTCTTTATGCACTTATATCTTACCAGTTTATTATTACTTAATCATATTATTACAAACGTAAGTACGATTAGCAAAAATATGCAGGCAGCCAATGAGCAGCCGTGCATGAGCCTCCTAGAAAGTAGCTAAGGACTGCCAGTCAGTATGTTCTCAGAGGAAGTGGGGGATACCTGTTAATCCACACATCTATTAAGTGGAGATCAGCTAGGAGTTGTCTGGTAGATACCCAAATGGGGTCACCTCCACCAAGTATATAATGGAAATATTTGTCTCGAACAAGTGAACTAAGCACTGCATGAATAGTTCTTAGTTTGCCAGAAATGCACGGGGATTAAAGTGACATTTGATCAAGTTTACAGGCAAGTAGGCTCAGCTTAAGAGCTTTCCTGTTTTCTCATAGACCAGCAATATGAGAGCAGAGATGTCTGATGCTAGAGAATATAGTTTGAAATGTGTGCCCCAAGTAGTCAAATTTTAAAGTATTTCATAAAAAAATGATTGTACAAATAAAAAGGGAGTAATAAGAACATACGACAAGAGGGAAGTTAAAACTCTGACTTTGATCCTCTCCCATAAAATAAATCCAAACATCCATACTTTTGAACATATATATATCTCCAAAATGCAGGAATTGGTCTCTTCACAGAATCCATAAAATAGACTTCAATTTTCCAACAGAGCTTTTGTCAACTGTGCAGATGGTCATATTCTAAAGTGCACCCAGGCATGGCTGAAGTCTGGTTTGCCTCACAAAGTTTTAAACCATTAAAAACAAGTTACTCGGTCTTCTAATTTGTGATCACAATTGCATCTCTATCAGAAATATGTACCTATAAAGCAATGATAACTGTTAGGGTACCCAGAATTAACTTCTCTCACCCACCTCTTCTCTACCCTCAAGAACTCCAAGGAACAAGTGTCCAAGCCCTCCAACAGCTGATCCAAATCAGGACGCGTCATGGCACATATGATATGTGACGACAACGAGACATGCAACTTAATGCACTGCCTTGTTCTGACCTCCTCTAGAGGGAACGTGATTAATCCGCCCAATAGATTTCCAACATATAACAGTGTCTGTGAAAGCAAGACAAATAGAAACTCATTCTGCTTGACTCCAGGGTCTCATCTGGCTTCTTCCACACCATGACTTTAAATTTATTATTCATGCTATATTTTATTTCTCCCATAATGAGGAACTGGTGCTCTTCTATGCACAGTGTTTATGGATGAAGAAATTTAATTAAATAATATCTGACAACCTAAGATAACAAAATAAACTGAGTATTTTTTTTAATCAGACCTTAGAAAAGATGTCTAAGGATGTAAGAAACTCCAAGTTCACCTCAAAGAGGCTGTCATGAAATCCAAGACAGATAGAAACTGATGTCCTTCTAATGAACAGTATTAGTGGAGCTAATATTTCACAATAAAGAAATTCTGATGCTACACAAGACTAGACACTTTCGTATTCAGTTCTCAAATTATCACATATAGATAGGTATGTATATATGTTTTATGCATGCATATACACTATATATATTGACATATATGCATACACAAATATAGATTATGTGTGTAAAATATATATAAGCCATTATGTATACATATATATAAACAAATATATATATAAACAAAAGGAGATGCTAATACTATAAGCGCCTCATACTTGACCCACATAGAATCATTTTTAATCACATCCAAAGCACCAGGAGAAAGATAATGAAGATCACGGCCTCTGAGAGCTCAGCACATTTCTGAGTTGTAGACGTCCATCCTCAACACTCTAAGGCAGCCTCTTCAATAGCCTCTGGCAGCTTTGAATCCAAATAGCAAAAGATCATTTAAAAAATTCATTCTTAAAAATGAGAGGTTCAGTGATTTATATAGCAAATCATACAACATAGCTGCACTATGCCAACAAAAGTAGATTGATTTGTAAAAAGGAAAACCACCTCTTAAGATTCAATAAATCAGCTGGGATCACTAAGAGCATTTCTTGCATACCCACAACATGCAGAATATTTTGAGAGGTAAAAAAAAATCATACTAGTTGGATCTTTCTTCATTCTTTGCAATATGACCTATAACTTTCTTTTAAAATAAAATGCTTTCAGGACTGATGTTTCTAGAGGTCCCTGAAAGGAGTAAACAATTTGACAAAATGTACTTTTATTCACTTTGAGAAAACTTCCATTACAAGCCAATAAGGACAGAATGTATTACCTATGTTAATAAATCATTAGTATTATTATAAAACACTAATGAAAATACTCTGCATATATTATCAGAAAAATTAGTCTTAAGTAACAAGCTTTAAAATGTCTGAATATGTAACTGAAATTATTTTGTTAATTCAAGTTAATTTGGTTAATACTTTTAAGCTGATCACACAATATTGTCTCTGAGCAAGGTTTCTTTCTTTCTTTCTTTCTTTCTTTTAAGCTAGGTTTCTTAAGAATTATTCCCGATTCTCTTTGCAACTCCTCCTAATACAATTCCTTGGGAAACAATTTAGGTGGATGATTATTCTCTTTTTCTATTTCAAACACAGAAACTGGCAAGCTCCTTCTTAAATGACTGATTATGTCGTCTGTTGCGTCCCCAGCACCTGACACATGATAAGTAGTGCCTAGTGTATGTCTGATGAATAAATGAATGAACGAATGAACTAATACACAATGAACCAGTGATTACTTCTGCATTTACATGAAGACGACCTCGCTCTGTGCCCTTATGTGATCCTTCGTCATTAAATCCCATAACTTTAAAAGGAAGAAAAGTGATGTTACATACTGTGGGCGCCTCAAAATATATCTGAATAGCAAGTTACCCTCAAACTGAAGAGGTTAAAAAAAAAATGGTATTAAAAGGAGAAATCCAGGGGCGCCTGGGTTGTTAAGCGGCTGCCTTCGGCTCAGGTCATGATCCTGGGGTGCTGGGATCGAGCCCCAAGTCGGGCTCCTTTCTCAGTGAGAGCCTGCTAACCCCACTCCCTCTGCCAGCTGTTCCCCCTGCTTGTACTCTTTCTCTCTCTGTGTCAAATAAATAAATAAAATCTTTTTAAAAAAAGGAGAAACTCATTCCACCTGTCAGTTCATTTCAGTATACAGTGGTGGTATAAAATGCCTAAGCATAAAAAAAATAAAATAAAATAAAATGACTAAGCATAAACACAACTCTAAGGACATCCAAGGTCTAGCAGGGAAGATATAAACATAAATAATAATGCAGGCAGTAATTACTGTCCTGGTTCTTGCTATCACTCTTCCCCACTAAAGCTCTCGATCAAGTTTATTTGCTCATGTACCAAATAATGTGATGGTGAAGGCTTTCAGCAACCAACACCTTGCTTTCATTCCAAGCACTGGCCAAGAGGGCAGGGCAAACGACCTCCCCTCTCTCCCCTCTGCTAGTCCCTCTGTTCAGCCTTGTAGAACCCGCCAAGTGCCTGTCTTCCAAAGCTGTGGCTCCATTCCATATTCTGGATCTAAGTGGCTTCCCTTAAAGCCACTATATCCCATGCTCCGAACAGTGCTATTCTCCAAAAAAGGCTGCCCCTTTCCTCCATTTTACTCTTCCATGAGCTAATAACTGGGAGACCAGAAGCTCTGCTCCTAATTATTCCAACTAAACAATGTTTCTAACTCTTCACTGAGCCACAGCCTTTCTGGCCCAACTGTTGACTCGGCCACAGAGGCATCTCGGTGGTCCAGCTGAGGGCCAGCCACACCTTTGGCACCACTGGGCACCTTCCTCATCCATTCCCCTGACAGCCTCAGGAAACAACGTGCCCTGGCAGGGCACTAATGTGTCAACCACAGAGACCTGACATTCATAACACTTGCCCTCACCTCCCTCACCACAGAGTGATAAAAATTACAAATGTCACTAAAATGGAAAAATCAACTCATCTTCAGCACCAAACATCAACTTCAGAGGAAACAGGCTTGATTATACATGCATCAGGGCACAGATGGCAGGCTTCCCTCCTCCTATTCACAAGAAAAAAAAAAAGCTTCCAAGAAAATATATTATATATTCTTCCCCATCACCGAAAAGGCAGAGTGATCTGGTGTTTTCGCCTTTAGTGAGTACATGGGAGAGACCTCAGCAAAACGACTACCCGGTCAGACTTCTGGAACAGAACTGGAATCATGATTTTATAAACATCGCTCTATTTTCTTTCAATAACAGCAAACAGCCAACAATACCGTAAGTGTGAAAATGACTACAGGACTCCAGCAGCATCATTTTAAGACACCTTTGTCCGGAAAGAAGTACAAAATTAATCGGCAGTCGACTATTCCAAGCATCTCAAGTTTCACAGTAAGTTTTTGTAGAACCCATGAATTTAGGGGGAAATTTAGGAATTTAGGAGGACTTTAGGGGGAAATTGGCAGGTAGGCAGATGACAGGAAACTATATTTGAGGGATTGTTACTTGCCACTCTGACTGCTTAAACAAGATTACGAACCATAGAGTTCACAAGCTGAGAGCACAACACTCTCTTCGTGGGTATTTGTCTAAGTATTCACAATGCCAAGTGCATCCAGAGAGAAGTCAGAATTTTCTCGTTCCTCAAAGAAACAGTAATATATCAAATTTAGAAGTACATCCTAAAATGTTCGCTAGTATTTCAAAATGGTCTATGTCCCAGTAAACAGAAAAGAAACTGTAAACTTGTACCTTGATACACAATTACTATTCATTCTTCAAGATGCTGGAAACTCAGAGTACATAAAAAACCTGACATACAACTGAACAAAAGTTAGAAGGTGTGCGTGGCTGCCTAGTTTCTTTGGTTCTATCTGTGGCCCTGCCCTTTCTTGCCTGAAAAGCCTTGAAACGTCTAGAACTGGTCTTGGAGTTGTAAGAGATAAGGGCACTGGGCTACCAGTCCCTCCTCACTCACTCTGCCCTGCCTCTTCTCCCTCCTCCCCTCCTACAACCACACCAAGGCCTTGGCTCCAACTTCTCTCTCTGCCAGCACTTCTCTTCCCTTGACACCCCTACTGTTCCAACATGATCTTCTGGCCATTTTTCCCAAATCAATTTCTCAGAAAAGTCTTCCCTCCACCACTCCATCAAAATGGTAAGCATTCCCCCACAAAGCAATACCTCCTATCTTCCTTTCACACATAGTTTATTCTTCTCACTAGCAATTTTTCCCATAAAACATAATCACATAGATTATATGTTCTGTTTATTGTCACTTCTCTACTAAAATTTAATCTCTACGAGAGCTGAGATTTGTGTCTGAGTTGCTCACTACTATACTTCCAATGTCTAAAACAATGCCAGATGTACAGTAGGTGTTCAAGAGATATTTCCTGAATAAATGAAGGAATCTACAAAGATTGTTCTTAGACTGGTCTACCAGTCCGCCTTTTTGATGAGCTGTGAAGTCTGTTAAGCTCACCTCACGGGACCTTTGCCTAGCCAAAAGTTCTTGGCATACAGCTTCAACATCCATCCCTTCCTATTTTTCTTCTTCCTATATTCATTATTTTAGGTGTTTTTAAAAATGGATTTTTGGGGCACCTGGATGGCTCAGTCGGTTAAGCATCTGCCTTTGGCTCAGGTCGTGATCCCAGAGTTCTGGGATGGAGCCCTGCATTGGGCTCCCTGCTCAGTGAGGAGTCTGCTTCTCCCTCACCCTATGCCCCTCCACCTCGCTCCTACTCTCTCTCTCTCTCAAATAAGTATTTTTTTTAAATGGACTTTTATTGTAAGTAACCTGAAATTTTTGTGAAAACAAGCAGAATGTAAAGAAATCAATAAATACAAAAGCAAGATCATGGTCTCCATGAAAGTTTCTCTTTCTCTGTTTTGCACCTTTTTGCAATCTCTGAATTATATTATAAGCTCACAGAGAGGTGGTTGATACTTAACTGATATAGGAAACAGCCAATTTGTACATCTCCTTGCATATATAGAAAAGAAGAAAAAATTACACTGGTGCATTCAATTGGTTCTATTTCTGAGTGTAATTCAAGAAGGTGCTGTTTAGAAGTTAAGCATATAAACCCTTTTAATAGAGTTACAGTTGACTGGTTATTTTATAGAGCACATCCTTTCCTATCAACTTCATGATACCCCCTAATTAACTACTGTTACTTTGCTAAAGTAGCCAAATTAACATTTCAAGAAAAAAGTTCTAAATAGTCTGTGACAAAATGGAGGGGGGGGGAGGGCTTATTTCAGACTGTAAAAGCAAAGCATTCAAACAGAAGAAAATAGTTAAAAGAAGTTTGAAAACAGAATTAAAGGGCAGACTAGCCACACCAAGAATTAGAAAGTGTTACATGCCTATAAGAAATAAAAGTACGCAGTTTTGGCACAAGAATATAAACATGGACCAATGGAAAATAATATCTCAAGAAAAAAAAAACACTGCTATATATATAAAAGGTTAGTATATGGAAAAGGAGGGCTTAATGGGCAAGATTCCAGGCTTTCTGACCCTCAAAACCATCACCAACCCCATCTCGGTACTAAAGAGATCCATGTTATGGATAAGCCCATATGGCTCCTCCCAACCATAGCCAAACATTACATAATAAGAATGAACTGTACTCAGTAAACGGGTCTTCTAAAATCAACTCTTGGGGAGAAGCAGTACTCTTTCAATCTTCTACCCCATGTACCAACATAAATCCCAGATTGGATGGGGGGGGAGGGGCGACTCCCTTCAGGTTGGAGTGGGGTGCCCCCTCCAGTCAGGGAAGGAGAGGAAAGAAATGAATCTGGCTTAGTACCCCAACTAGATCCGGAGCGCTGAGAGACTGAGAGAGGTCTTGGCTGTTAGCGGCCTGGAGCTGCCAGTATGTGCAGGGTAGGTGGGGGCACTGCTTCCTGGGGTGGGGGGGTTGGGGTGGTGGGGAGCAGCAAAGGTGGAACTGTGGTTTCTTTTTTTTTTTTAAAGATTTTATTTATTTATTTGACAGAGATCACAAGTAGGCAGAGAGGCAGGCAGAGAGAGAGAGGAGGAAGCAGGCTCCCCGCTGAGCAGAGAGCCCGATGCGGGGCTCGATCCCAGGACCCCGAGATCATGACCTGAGCCGAAGGCAGAGGCTTAACCCACTGAGCCACCCAGGCGCCCTGGAACTGTGGTTTCTATTCACCGTTTGTAAAACTGCCTAGACAAAACGTTTTAGAAAAAGATGCTTGCACAGACCGTAATTATGCATTGCATGATTTTTTTTAGACCTCTGAGAAAAGAATCACCCATAAAACATCTAAATCTAAAAGTTTAAATTTGTTTTACCATCACGTTTCTCAGGATAATTATGGAAGCAAATTAAGGTGCTGAAGTTAGTCTACGGCTCATCTCTCTTCTCACCTTCAACATCTCTACATCTGCGGAAATTCATCTTTCATATTATTCTAGAGGAATTTGTGGTTCTACCTTTCCAACTTACTGTCTTTCTCTAGCTATGACCAGGATCTCTCTAGATTGATAGTATTTGCTCGCACTGAAACCTCCAACCCACACTGACAATCCCACTGAGTGATCCCAGCCACCTCCCCCAGCCAGAGGCACAACTCTACAGTCTTGTCTTCCTTGTGATCTAACCCTGCTAGGGACCCACAGCCTGATAAGGAACACATGGCTTTGTTTTAGAGGCTGTATTTTTCTTCTTGCTATAGATAACCATATTCTTAAAACTACTGTTCTATCTTCAGAAGCAGCCTTTTCATAAGTCTCATTCAAAATTGCTTTGCAATTTTGGAGCCCCCTTCATTATAAACAATAGACCATCTCCCTATGGAACAAGAAACCAACTTAGTTAAAAGCCCAAATGTCAGAGTGTTTCCATAAGAAAGCCTTCATCCCAATGCAATCAGCATGACTGAAGAGTCTATAAAAAAAACAATAAGTGGCATGTTTATGGAGTGACAAACAAGTTGCTAATTCAGTCTATTCGATTCTTCTATCTATAAAAATAAATTTTAACTTTGATAAAAACTCAGGATGTCAAAATTCTTTAAAAATGCATCAATCATAGCATTCCATTATTTTATCAGTGCAATCAGTAGTAACTATGAAAGCAAAGCAAGAAGGTGTTAAATAACAAATACAGACTGATATTTATAGTTTTGTGATTTATAAAAGATGGATTTGTGGTTATTCACATACAATTTTTTTTCAGTGTAATGATGTGTTGAAATAATCATCATGCTGAAGCTGGAGACTTCCAGAGAAAATCTTGTCAAAAAGCACCATCTACTGTGTCTCTGGGCAATGGGTTAATCAATTTTAAGAGTTTCTCCCAAATTCTATAGCTTTTAATATAATAAACTAAGCAATTTTCATAACAGTTATAATAAGACAATAATGTTCCTTAAACAGTAACCTACATTTCAAAATGTCATTTCTATGGTGAAAGTATACTGAGAAAACATGCAGAAATCTGCATTAATGGTAACACTGGAACTAAGATTTTTAAACTCATGAAATCTGTTATTTCAACACTAAGAACTTCATCTTGCCACATAAAACTGCACCTACTCCATTCCAAGTTTTCTGTTTAGTAGTTGGTTAGAAGAACAAAAAAGCCAGTCAAAATTTGATTATAAAATAGCTCAGAAGAAAGCAGTAATAACAGTTCATAGAAAAAAAATTTGTAATTCAGTTCAACTGACACAGTTTGGTAGTTAGTTATATAAACATGATTTATTTTATTTTGTTTCCCTAACAAAAGGAGTGGCATTTAAAAAAAAAAAAAAAAAAAACCGAGTGCTAAACAATAGCGATTATGATGGTAACAAAAAATTAGTGAGCAAAAATTTAAGCTATTTTATAATGTGACAAAAGCTAGTCTCTGGCTCATTTTTTAAAAAATTCAAATTTGAGTGCAGCCACATCTGTGAGGTGAAGTCTTTTCTGACTTTTCCAGAATGGCGGCACCATCCCTCTTCTTTCTCCTATCACTGGGGTCCCATGATGGGACTGATCACACAGAAGGACACCCTCACGTTCATTTCATCTACTTACTGCCCCTCCTTGCTCCTGAGAGTCACCAGAAGAGACCCTCACTCACCGTGTCTGATGGAAGAATACCCTCTCCCTCAGGCACAGTGAAATGATAAGAGTGTGAGAAACACTGCCTTGAATAGAGATGTGGATAAGGGAGTAAATTTAGTAATTCCTCAGAATGGAACCACTCAAAGCTCCAGCTCCATAGTTTAAACTAAAAATCAGTTTTCTGAATTTTGTATCTATTCCTTAGAAGTAAGTCACAGTTTTTGTGGATAAAAGATCAATCAGCACTGAAACTATGGCAACTAAATGTTTCTGTCATCTTGGCTGGAATAGTTTCCCACCGACCTGTTATTACATCCGTGTAAGAATAAAACTTATACATAAATGCTTAGAGCAATACTATTCCTTATAGTCCAAAGATGAAAACAACACAAATGTGCATCAAATGATGACTGGATAAACAAAACAGGGTAAGTCTCTACAATGAAATATTATTCAGCCATAAAAGGGAATGCAGTGGTGATAAGTGCTACAACAGGTAGGAGGCCTGTACACTTTGTGCTCAGTGAAAGAAGACATACACTATTGTAACTATATGATTCCATTTATATAAAAGTGTCCAGAATAGCAAATCTATAGAGCCAGAAAGTATATTAGTGGTTGCTTAGGGCTTGAGGAGGAGAGAAGACAAAGGGCAATAGGGGTGCCATAGTAAAATACACAAAGTTTCTTTTTGGGGTGCAACATTCTAAAATTTATTGCTGTAATGGTTGCACAACACTGCAAATGTACAAAAAAATACTCAATCGTATACTTTAAATGGATGAGTTGTATAGCATGTGAATTATATCTAAATAAAGCTATGACTAAAAATAAATTACAGTATTTTCTATATTTCTATTTCCTTCTATAGTCTTCTCTCCCTGCTTTACTCAGATTTCATCTCTTCCAGTCACCTTTTCACACTAGATCCGAGTAATTCCAAAACTTGTATTTTCCCCTCACCTATTCCCCCCAAGTAAACTACACTCAACATGAGGATAACTGACAGGCTCTTCTGTTCCCAAAGCTCTGACAAATGGCTCCTGGACACCAAAGAGAACAGAACAATCTGCAGCCCAGCTTCAACACAGTTGTCTTTTCGCGTCATCCTCAATTTTAGATAGCAATCTTTTCGCGGGCATATGTCATGCCAATTTAGTTTTTGTTTTTACACACCACTAGTAAATGTGCCAAAGGAACAACTTCTTTGTTAGGCAAGTTTCACAACCACGAGAGTGGCAAACTCATTATAAACAATGCCACTGAGCCCTGGGAAGGATCTAAGACAGAAGCGGTAGTACAAACTGGAAGTCTGCTGGGGGCGGGGGTTGGGGAGGGCCAGGGAAGGAAGAGAATCATCTTTCCACTCACAGCTCCATCAGCTGCCCCCAACTCCACCACCCCAAATAACGTACAAAATGAGAAAATATGGTCTTGCTGTCCAACTGAAACTTCAAGATACATCATCTTGATTGCCACACCAATTTCCCCTTCTGAGCCTCTTTCATATAAAGATTTTGAGTACTTGCCCCTGGAACAGCACCAACACCAGCCTTGCTATTTTTCTTAAGAAAAAAAATATTGTTTGACTTCACTTTTTTTTTTACTTTGTTTGCTTAAATCTTACCGTTTTCATACTGACTTCTGATCATCTTATTCCAAGCTACAGTGAGTCTGTCTGACCTTCTAATTATGGGGATTGCAGAGGAGAGAAGATGGCAGCTCAGTATGAAAATCAAGAAAACAAATAATCTCCTGAGAGACAGAAAAAAAGAATCTGTGACTTCTAATAATTGCTAGATCTCAAATTCAGTATGCTGGAAATCCTGTGTGCTGGAAATAGGTGTGCTGCCAATCTACAGAAGGACCACAACTTCCCGCCTGATTTAACAAGCACAGGGAGCACCATCTGGATGAAAAATGGCAGCCATCCAGCCATTCCAGTGGAGTCTGGGTACCAAACTCCAAAGGATGAAAACATCCAGCTGGCAATTTGCTAAACAAAGGCTCATCCACATAAAATTCCCCCCATTCTTTCCTTTTTCCTCAAGAATTTTACTGCAAACCATACCAGCCTTTGTTAAGAAAGGGGTTCTCTCTTAAGAACAAGTCTAAATAGAAGATATGAAATATCAAGAAAACTGCCTCCCTTCTAGGTTGTGAAGTCCATGAAGGCAGAAAGTATCTTATACATTTTGAGTCTTCAGCTTCTAGCTGTCTGTAACAACCACAACTCTCTCAGCTGTGAATATAAAAAGGAATTTACAGACTCACGTATCTGAAAGGTCCAGAGCAGTCTAAGCTTCAGGCAAAGCTAGATTCAGTCTTTTAACGGGCAGTCAAGAAGCCATCTCCCAGCTCACCTTTCCATTCATGCTGCTTTTATAAGCAAGCAGACATGTCTTTCTGGTAATAAGATAGTAGTACTTCCAGCCTATACCAGTTTTCCTTCTCACTAATTATAGGTCTCTCTCTCCTGACCCTTTTTGGGTCCATGTCCATCTCTGAACCAATCATTATGGCTCTAGAGATAAAATGCATTGGCTAAGTCAGCGCAATTTGCCCACACCTTGAGGAAGAGTATGTGTTGTAAGGTCAGCCTGGAGACAGAGACTGTCAGGAGGGGACTGCACAAAGAACAGACCAAGTGCCATTTCAGAAAAACAGAAAGAGTAGGCAAGAAAGGCAAAAACAGCAGATGCCCATTACAATGTGGTAGTTTGCTTAATTAAATGTAATCACATGTGCAATAGAGACTTTGTCCTCTCATAGACTCTGATTATACTGCTCCCTAGTATACAAATAGATTCTAATGAATTATGTCATGATTAGTAAGGATGGAGGAGGTGGAATGGGGCATCGGGTAAACAGTACATGAAGGCAATGGGAAAACAGCTATCTTTTTAGGTCACCCTGAAGGCTGAAGCTAACATTTTACTCTTAAGAGTGTGGTCCCTTCTTTATACTATATACAAAAATGAAACAGAAATATATCAAAGACCTAAATATAAGGGCTAAAACTATAAAATTCTCAGAAAAAAAACACAGGCATAAACCTACACAACTTGGGATTAAACAATGGTTTCCTAGGTATGATACCAAGCCACAAGCAACAAAAGAAAAAATAAATAGGTAAATTGGACTTGATCAAAATTTTGAAATTTTGTGCTTCAAATGACACTATCAGGAAAGTGAAATGAAATCCAAAGAACTGGATAAAATATTTACAATCAATATATCTGATAAAGGACTATCAGAATATATTCAGAATATATAAAGAATTCTTGCAACCCAGTAATAAAAAGACAACCCGCTTAAAAATTAGGCAAGGATTTGGATACATATTTCTCCAAAGAAGATATACAAATGCTCAATATCCAAATGAAAAGGTGCTTACCATGATCTGTCATCAGGGAAATACAAATCAAAGCCACAATGAGATACCACTGCACATTCATTCAAACAGCTAAAACCTAATAAGCAATAACAAGTATCGGTAAGGATGTGGAGAAACTGGAATCCTCGTACGCTGCTGGTGGGAATGTAAAATGTTGCCATCACTTTAGAAAACAGTTTGACAGTTCCTCAAAAAAAAATCACACATAGAGTTGCCACATGACCCAGCAATTCCGCTCTTAGGGATGAAATGAAAATCTCAACACAAAAGCTTATACATGAATATTCGTAACAGCATTTTTTTGTAATAACCAAAAAGTTGAAACATCCCAAATCAGTCACAAAAGACCCCACAGTGCCCCAAACAGGCAAAATCTAGAGAGAAGGATTAGGTTAGTGGGGAGAGGAAAAAATGGGGAGTGACTCCTAATATACAGGTTTTCTCTGGGGCTGGTAAAAATGTCCTGGAATTAGATAGTGGTGATTGTTACATAACTTTGTGAATATCCTAAAATCCATGGACTTGTATATTAAAAGAGCAAATTTTATGGTGTAGTGAATTATACCTCAATTTTTTAAAAAAGTTTGAATATGGGCCGGATATTAGACATTACTAAGGAATTATTATAATTTTCATAAGTGCAACAATATTACTGAGGTAATGAAAGGCAACATCCCCTTTTATGAAGATGCGCACTAAAGAGTGTAAGCATGAAATGACATGATATCTTGGGTATGTCAGAATAGGTCAGCAGAAAAAGTGTAGATGATAAAGAATAAAAGTCCCAAATTTTTTGTAGTAGCTGGGTAATAGGTATATGTGGGTTCAACACACCCCCTCTTTACTTTTCTGTGTGTATGAAATTTTTCAAAGTAAAAATCATTAAGAGATTGTGATAACAATTTGCATCTCTTATTGTGGAACACACCATGCGGCAGTTAGGCCAGTCAGAGCTTTAAAGGGTCTCCACTGATAATGTAAATACTGAAATACTGAAACCAAGTCATGAAATCCACTCAAAGAAATGGACAAAAACTCTCTCTTATTTCCATTACTTCTAGGACATTCCTTCCTAAGATATTTCCTCTTATTAACCAAAACCATATTTTAAGGCAGTATTTTCCAAAACTATACTCCCAAATCAGACAGTCCTCAAAACATTAGCAGATGTTCTCAAACAAAGTGTTCTACTGTCAAGTAAGTTTGAGAAACACTGGGTCAAATAAAGTTAATATATTTACTACACTAATTCTCAGAGTTGTTAATAAGCTCAAGTGTACTGTGAGTCATCCAAAAGGAGCTATAATATGCCTAATTTGGGAAACTCATGTAAACCCGACTTATACCCCATATCTAGTAAGCTCATGAAATACTTCTCTTGCAAAATGTTGGCAGAAAATCAGAATCAGTTCTGAGCCTGATATTAATAAAATTTTTTGTCTTTTCTTTAAGATCCACCCTGAACTAGAGTTTATGAAATGCTGACTTAGATGTAAGAAAGATTCCGCTTAAGAAAAGATATTTGAGCCGAATCTGGAAATCAGAGAAGCTAACCAGGCAACACTGTATTCAAGACAAAGGGAATAACAGACACAGGGATGCAAAAGCAAAGGGACCCATGAGGCATTTGGGAACTGAGAGTCACGTCCTATTACTAAAAAGGGGATACATGAGGGGATAAGGATTGGCAGAAGATGCTGCTGAGGGGGCAGGAAGGGGTCAGACAGAGAAGGACTTTGCTGGGCTACAAAGTCTGGAAAGCCACTAAAGGACTAAACAGAGGTGTTCTGTAGTCAAATTTGTAATTCCTTTTGGTTTCCCCGAGGAGATACACATCTACCCAGAAGCACGATGATCTGCCATGGATAAGTCACATGTGCACATCAGATTTGATTTGCTAAATGAAGCAACTTCCTCTTCCATTTCTACAACAATTTAAACTTCAGTCGAGGAGTAATTCACTCGTGCAGTACTACTACCGTTCCAACTCATCCTACTATCAGCTATACATGCAGACATGTGTGACTGTCTGCCTTTAACAATTCTCCTGTTCACAACTCTCCTGTATTGCAGACACGGAAAATACTTCTCCAGAATCTCTTGTTTTCCTCTTAAGCTTGGATTTCTAGAAAGAGGAGAAAGCTTCCAGGATATACTTCCACTTGAAAGAATTTCCCCCTCATTACTTAAAAGCTGCTCTGTAGTCATTTCCTGTGTTGCACTTTCAATTATCGACCCCGACTGCAGCTGAGGTTTAAAACTGTCCTCTTGCTGCCTGGCTAGGGACTTGCTTTTTAACTGGTTTGTTTGCCATCCATTGTGCTTACAGATAGATAGATAGATAGATAGGAAGGAAGGAAGGAAGGAAGGAAGGAAGGAAGGAAGGAAGGAAGGAAATGAAAGAAAGAAAGAAAGAAAGAGAGAAGGAAAGAAAGAAAAAGAAATTAATTAGTTACAGATATTTTAAAATCTTTTTTTTTAAGATTTTATTTATTTATTTGACAGATAGAGATCACAAGTAGACAGAGAGGCAGGCAGAGAGAGAGAGAGGAAGAAGCAGGCTCCCTGCTGAGCAGAGAGTCCCATGTGGGGCTCGATCCCAGGACTCTGGGATCATGACCCGAGCCGAAGGCAGAGAGTTTAACCCACTGAGCCACCCAGGCGCCCTTAACATCTTTTGATTTAACATGAAGTCTGGATTTCTTGAGAGCCTTGACATTTTTAAAGACCTGATAATTGATAATACTGAGCTTGGATTTGCAGCAAGGTATACACAGCTACAGATAAAGGATAAGCCTTCCAAACATACCAGGCACCCTACCCACCCTGCACTCTGTGCATCTGTTTACATTCAGGCACTGTGGACTCTGATGCCTGGTTTTACTTTTATTAAGTAGGATTATGCTGATCTAATATCATCCCCCCAATGCAAAGTTTATCAAATTAAATATATAACATGGGATAATTAACAAATAAAAAGAATACCCACCAATTAAAAGGAACAAGCAAATCGATTTCCCAGGCATCTGGTGGACACAATTACATAAAATGCAGTCATTACTGCAGCTGAATCATGACCTGGCCTAGGTAAAACATGGCTTCATATTCTTTTACCTAAGGGGAAAAAGTTAGACTTCTAAGACAGAGCTAAGCTGATCATCAGCTGAGATTTACCAGAACTTAGGAGAATTACCCCCAAAAGTAGAGTCCCTTCAAATAGCTTTCCTCTTCAGATCTGCACATTTTCTCTCAAGCACAGAACAGGCCCCAGGTTTCGAGGCTCTTGCTACAGGGTTATCAAACTCATCCCTGTAGGTAATGCCCAACAGAAGATCAAGGCCATAAATCATTTAAAAGTCATAAACTTTATCAAATGTATTAAGTTCCTACCTCTTTCGAAAAGAGCAAAGAAAACATTTTATACTGGATGTGAGCTTTCCTAGTGCCATCAAGCTGTAGGGAAACAAGGCAGACTTGAGGATTATTTGCTTGTTGTTTTTTGTCTTCAGGAGGGGGATTGTCTGTGATAATCCAATGTTATAATCACCAGATAAGCATACAGCACAGAGTAAAGGCAACCAAAATTTCATCCGTGGGGTTGTCCATTTTCTGATGGAAAGAGAAGAGTCACCTTGTGGTCTGTGTGCTTTTTCCTGTCCCTTGCTTTGCTGCACAAAGAAGTTCAAACATGGTGCTCCGGTGGGAACGAATCTGTCACAGATTCAGATGGTTACAGAAAAATATCTAAGATCTTTTGAGTTCTGTGCCACATAAAGTTTGGAGAAATAAACTGCTATAGTCCTTGCAAAAGTAAACAATCATACGGGAGAAAATGCATGCATCTTGACCTATCTTCACAGCTCATCCCCTCTTGAACAGTTCTTCCTTTAATATTCATTGGTTCAAAATGAGTACAGTTAAGAGACTTCTGTTGACTTTAACCCTTCCTTACCCATTTGAAGACCAGTTTTTTTCCTACTTTCCACTACATTATAAACTACTTGAGGGCTAAAGCCAAATTTGTGTCATTCACTATGTTCTCAGAACCTAGCACAGCACCTGCCATAATGCAAAATGAATGAATGAATGCTCTTTAAATACTATTAACAACACAATTTTAAGCAACAGAGAAAAAAATGCATTTAGAAAGTTTTTACACCAAATGTGAGATATAAAAAGATGTGTTACAAAAAACACATTAGAAAATATATTTTAAAACCCTCCAGATGATACTGTAAACAATTTCCACTAGCTTCAGACTTTAAAAACTAAATACTTCCTTAAAAGCAATTTCTATCCTGGGAGGCCTGGGTGGCACAGCCAGCTAAGTGTCTGACTCTTGGTTTCAGTTCACGGCATGATCTCAGGGTCCTGAGATGAATCCCTGCATCAGGCTCCGAGCTCTGCATGGAGTCTTGAGATTCTCTCTCCCTCTCCCTCTGTCCCTGTCAATCATGACTCTCTCTCTCTCTCTCTCTCAAATAAATAAAACTTTAAAAAAAAAGTAATTTCTAGGGACGCCTGGGTGGCTCAGTTGGTTAAGCAGCTGCCTTCGGCTCAGGTCATGATCCCAGCGTCCTGGGATCGAGTCCCACATCGGGCTCCTTGCTCATCAGGGAGCCTGCTTCTCCCTCTGCCTCTGCCTGCCATTCTGTCTGCCTGTGCTTGCTCTCTCTCCCTCTCTCTCTCTGACAAATAATAAAAAAAAAAAAAAAAAAGTAATTTCTATTCCTCAGAGAAAAGGTCTATAAAATGAAAGCATTATCAAGGAGCTCTTGAACCATGAAAATGACAGAAATTTGTTTTGCTTTTCATTAAAGGTGACTGAAGCTTGTAATGAATTTTTAGAGAGACACTCTGAATAGAAGAGTATGACCAAAAACCTTAAGCAGAAATTTGGTTAATAAAAATTCAAAGACTGAGAATAGCTCTAGTTTCTTATGTTACAACAACAAACAAAAAGAACAATAGATTTTCTTCAGAAATCAGAAGCAGAAAGCATTAGGGGCACCTGGGTGGCTCAGTTAAGCGGCTGCCTTCAAATCCAGTCACGATCCCAGGGTCCTGGGATCGAGCCCCACATGGGGCTACTTGCTCAGTAGGGAGCCTGCTTCTCCCTCTGCCTCTGCCCCTTGGCTCTTGCTGTCTCTCAAAGAAATATATAAAATCTAAAAAAAAAAAAAAAAAAAAGGCAGCAGCAGCAGAAAGCATTGACACAGAGGTGCTGAGATGAAAAACAGTGATTGAAAAAAGGATAGATGAAGATGCTGGCAGGTGTTCAGCTGGGAGGTAACCCAGATGAAGGGTGGCAAAAGCTGAATCTGGTCAAATAGCTGAAAGCAGAGGAGCCCAGATTCAAACCATGATCACCTGGGGCCAAAGTTGCTCCGTTTTTCAAACTCACAAGCAAAATCATAAGATGACTGTTTAAATCACCTCTCTAGACATACTTCCTCTACTGCACTTGGGCTTTAGAAAATTAGAAGGCAACTTCCAATACATGACCCTAACTAACAGCTCGTGGCTGCATAGTACCTACTATGGTCCAAACACTGTAGTAAGCATTTTGTGAGTATTCGCTCATAGCATCCTTGAGTTTGTATGTGGAGTAAATGCGATTTTACTGTCTGGGAAGCTGAGGCACAGAGAAGCTAAGCAACAGCAGAGTCACTCTTGCAGTAGATCCTGGGGGTCTTTTATAATCACTACGCCATACCGTTCAAATCAAGTGTTGACATGACAATCACCTCAGGTGCACAGAGGGATTCTGTAACTGCCCAGGCCGTCTCTGGCTTCTCCAGGGGCGCCTGTCATAGGGAGCGTGACTTGTGTCTTGCCAGCACAGCATGGCCTCCTTGCTCGGTGCTGGTCAGATTCTACCACCCATCGGCTGGTCACTTTGCACGAGTTACTTAGCTTCTCTGGGTCTCAGCTTGGACAACTATAAAATGAGCAGCTTGTGATAAATGGTATCAGAATTTCTTCCAGTTCTAGATGTCTGTGGTTTAAATCAGCAGCTTACTTTATACCAATACTCCTAACTACCAAACACGTAAAATTAAAAAATTTGGATAAGAACAGTGATCTCATTTGTTGAGTAGTAAATATAAATTAGTAATAACCTAAATGAGCAAAATACATCACCCTGGTTCCAATCACCCCAATGTTACTGGTTATTTTCCCAATTTCCCTAACTTAAAATCACAAGTTTGATTTGTCTTCCTCAAAGCACTGACATAGTTGGTTAAAATGAAAAGCACAAACTTCTTGTATGAAGTAAACTGACCTCATGGAGATCAGGGCCAACTTTTCTTACTCCTTTGTGAAATATAATTGTGTTTTTCTTTCCTGGAAGTGGTCTAAGACTCTTGCCAGACACAGCTCTAGCAAAGAGCATATTTAATCCTATTGTAATGTGGGAGAGGGCTTTGCTGACTCCTAGGGCAGCTGGCACAGTTGCTCCAGACCCCAAGTCCCCGCCTAGAGCAGCTGGAGGCCCGTCTTGCAGTAAGAGATCGAGCAGTCTCCTGCACACAAGCATCGGTACATTTATAACCCGCCCAGACCTTCACATGACAACAGAAGATTCAATCCCAGCAGCCGTGGCTATAGTAACAAAAATCAGGCTTCAAAGTGAAGAATGCTTCATGGTCCCAGCACACAAGGAAGGGCTAGAAATCCTTGATAAACCAGTCACCAGAAGCCTTACCATGATAAGGCATGTCATACTAACCTGGGTAATAATCCTGAAGTTTGGGTTAATGCCCCTGGACAGAGAAGGCATGTGGTTAAATACAGGGTTATCTGAGTATTTAGAGTTCAAGACCTTATCCAGTAAGAGGCCCAATTTCACTCCTAAGACTAGCACACATTCCAAACAACTTGTCACAACAGGTTCTAAGGATAAGACAAAGCCAAATGCTGGACTAGGCCCTCCATGTGCAGTTGTAAAGGCCACATACTGCACAATTCCAGGGGGTACACTTCACATAAGCCATCCACCAGTATCGTCCCTTGGAGTTGTGTACTACAGCTGCCCTCAGCACACTTTTAAAATAACAACAAAGCTAAAAAAGGAGCCGCAGTAGCCACAAGCACCTTTTGTGAACAAAAATTGCACAGAAGTATTTTAGTTCTTTATTTCAGCTTGAGTAGACCTCAAAGGGCAAATCTCAGCCTCTGAAAAGTTTCTGAAGGACTCCTGTAGCAGACACAGACTTCAACTTGCCTGTGTCCTAACATTTCTCAGGAATCACTGGGAAATGGCCCAGTAACCAATATCAGTTCGGTCTCTAGGTGCCAGGTGGTATGGCTGAGAGCATCTCACGCAGGGGCTTCACTCCATGGTTTTGCCAGTATCTACTTACTTGCGCTCAAGAGCCAATGTTTTGCAGCTGGGCTATAAGAAAATATTCAGGAAATAGGAGCATTTTCTCCTAACTGATACATGCACCAGATAAGTGAGGGTGAAGGTTAGTGTGCATTTCCCCAACGGGCTTAGTCGAATTTCACTAAATCAACCCAATTAGGGAAGGTCATTCAGACTTATGAAAGTCTTAACAATAGAGCATGTTATATGAATGGCTGTTTTTTTTCTGTTATCTGAAAAGATTTGAGCTAGGTCTTTCAAAGTCCATTAAATTGACTACAGGTTTTAAATCACAAATCAGAAAGAAAATATACACTTTTCTGAATTATATTATAGTGAAGTTGTATGTATATTATATATCAATACGTGTTATTTTACCTGCTAGTCTGTACAATTTTTTACACCAGAAATTCTCTTCTATCTCTCCACTGCACTTAGCACAGTGCTAGGAACACATTAAGTTATCACTTAGTGGATGCTTATGAGGTACCAAGCATGGATCTAAGTATGTCATGTGTACTAATACATTCAGTCATCAAAGCAATGCCTATGAGGAAGGCAAGATTATTATTCCCACATTACAGAAGAAGAAACTGAGGCTTAGAGAAGTTAATGTAAACTGCCTGAGACACTGAGCTAGTAAATAATAGAGCCAATATTTGAATCTAGGGAGTCTCATACTAGAATCTATGCTCTTGGCCATCACCCTATTCTTTCTCACCTTTCTATTACTCAGTTAATGCTGCTGGAATGTTCACGCATGGCTCCTCCATTACAAAAGTACTTTGAGCCATTCTCTTCTCCTAAGCAGGGGAACATATACTTTATGTCATTGATGCCATTAATTTACTTTTTGTCACTGATGCTATTAATTTCTTGGAATAATCTGTGAAAGCTCAACTTTTACCCAATATTTCACAAAAAGTTCCCAATTAGTGGAGTCCAAGTTAATATGGTTGTACTTTTACTATAAGGAGTCAATCAAAGGTTCATCCCTGGTGAAAAATGATATTGATAACAGAAGAGGCCATCTATGATGTGTAAGGGCAGAGGATACATGGGAACTCTCGGTACCTTCCTCTCAATTTTACTGTAAACCTAACACCAAACCAAAAGTCTTTGGCGGGGGGGGGGGGGGCAGGGAGTCAACCCAGAAGATTTACATAAACATACACACGCACAGATCCAAGCTCCAGAATTCCATCCCATCTGAAGACCCCACACTGCTCAGTCCGAACCATTTGAAACCTTCCCACATCTCCATGTATCCTTCTTGGAACCATTTCTTCATTTCTGCTTTATAACATTATTTGCATAAGCTCCTTAAAGACAAAAACAATACATATACTTTTAAGAGCTTCTTAGCACCTAGCACCAAAAATATACAATAGGAAATATCTGGATAAAACAGGGGAAATTAGGAAAATATCACAAGTGTGGGGATCTTTATCTCAGGACTTTTTCTTTCTTTTTAGATCAACTGTGCTATAATTCAGAGTTATATTCTTAGAGGCCAAAATACATCATAACCTTATTTTGATAACATCATTTCTGGCAACATTTGCAGAGTTAAACCATGTGTACTTTTAAGAAGTAGTTTCAGACTTCTGTCGTCTCGGCAAGAAATGTCTATTTATCGAACAACGACAAAAAAAACCATATTCCTTAAAATTCTGCTGTTTCTTGCAGACAGATCAGCAGGAAGGCATGTAGTCCAATCCTTTAGGGTCTGAACATAGTAAGGTCTAGAAAAGTGCCATAAACCAAAAGAGATTGCCCTGTCTCAAGTTCATAAATTTTCCCCAGAGCTATCTTGAATACTTATTCAAAAGTACAAATTCTTATTTCAACTGATAGTCTACCAACAGTCTGTAGACCCCTACTATCCACATTACACTGGGAATATTATTTATAGAAATATATATATATTTCCCCCAAACAAAATTATAAGAAAGATATAAGAGGAAGAACATCATCCATTTTTTAATCCCAAACATACGTGCAGGAGTGTAAAAACAAGAACTGATTATTTTTTTAAAAATGTTTTGTGTGGTACTGAAGGAGGGTACAGATCCACTATTACTGCTGTCTTGAATCTACACTTCACTACAACCCTAATTCAGTAGTGAATGGAAATCACAAGAAAAAAGAGAAAACTAAACACATTTATCAAAAAATAAGCACCCCTGCCTCAGAAATGCTAAACATAGAGTAACCACAGGACCCAGCAATCACTCCTAGGTATAAACCCAAGCAAAAGGAAACCATATGTCCCCTCCAAAGCTTATTCATGAATATTTACAGGAGGATTATTCATAATAACCAAAAATGAGTTAATGACCCAAGTCTCCACCAACTAATGAGTGAAAAAACAAAATGTGGTGTATCCATGCAATGTAATATTATTAAACCATAGAAAGGAATGAAGTACTGATAGATACTTCCACAATGATGAACCCTGAAAACACTGTGTTAAAGGAAAGAAGTTAATCACAAAGACCATATTGTACTATATGGTTACATTTATGTGAAACCTTCAGGATAAGGAAATTTGTGGAGAAAGAAAGTAGGTTCACATGGTTGCTAGGAGCTACAGAAGACTGCTAGGGGGTATGGGATTTCATTTAGGGTGATGAAAATACTATAAAACTTTGATATAATCAAAAGAAAACATCAGACAAACCCAAACTGAGAGGTGTTCCACAAAAAAAACTGATGTCACAATTTGAACTAAAACTATATCCTGTGATAAAACAGAAAGAGCAAATGTGGACTAACTCTCTGACCTCGGCTGAGTTACTTAGGCTCCCTGGGCCTTGGATCCCTCCAAGTAAAACAGGAGCTCATGGAGTTGTAATAAATCATAAAAAATTAAATATCCAATGAAATCTCTAGCACAAAGTAAACAGATGAATCAATTTTTATTTTCGCTGTTTTTGCTGCATCTGCCAGGACGTTAGATAAAATCTAAGGCAAGACTTTAGCAGCCAAACGACTCACTTGGGCTACGCTGTCCAATACAGCAGTTACTAGCCATGTGTGGTTATTTAAATTTAAATCAATTAAAATTAAGAATTCAGTTTCTCAGTCCCATAAGCCACATTTCACATGCTGAGTAATCACTAATGTGTAGCGACTACAGTACTGGACAGAACAGATCCAGAAAAATACCAAAAAATGAATTTCTGTAGATCTAGAGCATTTCTACCATCCCTTAACTAAAGACCTAAAGATACACAAATGAACTATCATGTTAAACTTTACACCTAGCTTTGAACTTTTACATGGAACTTAAGAAACTGCTAGCACAGGGGCGCCTGGGTGTCTCAGTCGGTGAAGCATCTGCCTTCAAATCAGGTCATGATCCCAGGGTCCCAGGATTGAGACCCGCATCAGGCTCCAGTGGGGAGTCTGCTTCTCCCTCTCCCTCTGCCACTCCCCTTGCTTGTGCTCTCTCTCTCTGTGTCAAATGAATGGATAAAATGAAAGAAAGGAAGGAAGGAACAAACGAACGAACGAACTGCTAGCATCAACTACCAAAAGTTCTGTCATGACAGTAGTAAGATGGAGGGAAAAATCAAGTCACTGAAAAATCTGCCAAATATATTTCAAACAAGAACAAAACCCAATCAAACTGCAACCAAAGTCCTTATCCCAGTGAACAGTCCAGGCTGTCAAATGAGCCCATCCAAAGCGTAGAAGTATGAGGGTTTACTACTATGGAAAGATAGAGAGAAGGAATTCAGTAAATGAGCAACAGTGATCTTTGTAATCCACCAAATGTCTGTGACATCAATTTCTCCTCCATAAATTTTTTTTTTGAAAATATCTTTCTCTGCAGCTATTTCCAATTCCCACGTTATCTGTTGGTGTCAACACAGGAGGCTTAAATTTAAATCTCCAAGAGCAGTGAAATGTTGTGTGATATTTTTGCCATTAATTTCCTATGAAACCAAAACAAATATTTTATAAATATAAACCATCTTCTTGGTTATGATTTTTATTAATAATTGTAGGAAATTAGAAAGCCATTCCTTAATGTTTCTCACTTTTATTATCACACGGGATGCTTTGAACTTCATGCAGAATGTTGCAGGCTGGAACGGTTCCATGAAACAGGAAAAACCGGATCAAAAAGCTTAGCCTAAGTGCTCTTCAGAAACATGAATGAGAAGCACCTGTCCACTTTCATTTAAGTTAAGGAAGATTCTGGGCCACTGTGTGTGCTGTCTTTGGGTTCGGATGCAAAATGATGAATCCAAATCTATGATGGAATACTGAATAATAATTAAAATGTCCCTCACTGCAACTCAAATGCTTTCACATACCAGATACATTACCTCCACGAGGGAGCTAAATGGAGCCCTCAAAAGAAAAGGGCGAGCATTTGGCTTTAAAGTGAGTGCACTCTGTCTGCCTTATTCCAGCTGGAATAGAGCCAGTAATTATGCCTGCAAGTTGCAAGGCACTTTCCCCTGGGAAGCTTTAAGTGCTTTAAAAACATGGGCTAATCCACCTTTATAATATCCCCAGGCAGCAGAGACAGGCTTGGTACTCCCTAAAACACAAAAAAGTTGAAGTGATTTTCTTGAAGTTACACCACTCAGGAGTTTCGAGATGGGAATTTATATATTCTGGCTCAGCACCCACGTACACTGAACCAGTAGATTTAAACAGACCACTGGAAACTCTGAGGGGGTTTCAGCATGAGTCAAAGCCTCAGAAGAAAGGCTGGCAGATTCCCAAGATGTGGGGCCCCTTGGCACAATTACTAGTGGCCACAGGAAGTCCTGAAAGAACGGCTCTTTGCTTACTCAAGAGCAAGGAAGAGCCACATTAACATCCCAAAGATGTGTCCATACACAAGATATGCATTTGTAATGTGTTTACTTCCCTCAATTTGAAATCAAAGTCCCTGAGTAAATTGTTCATATAAAATCACAAAACAAGGTTAAGTATTTTCTACTTGATTTAGTAGATCGTGTATTCAGTTTGTATTTCAACTCTAATTCTCAGGTTCTCCATAAAACTATGTGATTAATTAGGTGATTAATCCAGCCTCAGTGTGTCTGGCAACGAAGCCAGTATCTATCTGCCCTTGGCTCTGACTAGTTCAAAGAAAACCCTTTTCAGGGTTAGAGACCGGACTTCACTTCAGAGAACGGGTAGCTTACTCGAGAAATACTTCCTTTTCCTGTATTGTCTTTTGATGCTATGTTCTTGCCTTATCAGCTGCACCATTGTAACAGGACGAGAACTGAACATGGGCAGAGACAAAAATCATATTTTTCCTACCTATTTACAAAAAACCCCCAAAACCTGATAGATCCTCCCAATCTCCACTTACCTCTTAAATCCTGGGACCACCACTTCAAAACTTACGTCCACCCAAAAACCGGCACACAAATGTTTATTAGCAGCTTTATTCATACTTGCCAACATCTGGAAGCAACCAAGATGTCCTTCAGCAAGTCAATGGTTAAACCATGGTACATCCAGATGGTGGAATATTATACAGCAATAAAAAGAAATGAGCTATCAAGGCCACAAAAATACAAGAAGAAACCTTAAGTGCATATTGCTAAGTAAAAGCAGCTGATCTGAAAAGACTACATACTATATGACTCAAACTCATTTAAGATTCTAGAAAAGGAAACCTATGGAGACGGTAAAAAGATCAATAGTTGGCATTCAGGGGAAGGGGCAAGGGGATGAACAGGTAAACCACAGAGGACTTGTTAAGGCAACAAAACTACTCTGCTTGATGCTGTAACAGTGGATACATATCATACATTTGTCAAAACCCACAGAGTGGACAACACAGTGAACCCTAATGTAAACTACAGACTTCAGTTAATAATACTGAATTAATATTGGCTCATCAATTTTAACAAATGCACTACACTGATGCAAGATATTAATAACAGGGGAAACTAGGAGGGTGTGAGTTGATATGAGAACTAATTTCTGTTCGATTTTTCTGTATACCTGAACTTGTTGTAAGGAACAGTCTAGGAGTTTAAAGCAAAAACAGCAACAAGAAGTGGTTGTTGCTTCCAACTTCACAGGCATCTTAAATCCAGGGACACATGTAGAAAACTGTATTTGACTGACAACACTTACAGTGAGTTTACCTTTTTAGTGAATATAATGAGTTCTGAAAACCACACTTCCGCTTATTTACTTTTTTTAAAAAGACTACACCCTCCTTGATGTTGTTTTATTAATAAAGATTAGCTTTTCAAGCTTCTGTGGACAAAGCTAATGTGCAAGTAGAAAGAATAAGCAACAGATCTGTGAACTGCCAACTACATTTCAGAGTAACCCAACCATTTCATGTGCCAGACTCTCTCTTCAGCCACCTGGCTTCTTGAGTACATTTCATTTGTTATTATTAGTCAAATTTTAACCTATACTCTATTCCCTGAGAGCAGAGACCACGTCTTAGCTATTCCTTATCCTCTCTGCAGAAGAGACTGTGGGGATGGAAGGAAGGAAGGTGGGAAGGGAAGAATGCCTTACAAGTATTTCCTCCCATCAGTCTCAACAGGAAACACAAGATACACTCAAACTGGGTATAATACATTCAAACTGAGTTTCATCAAGAAATAACTTTCAAAATCAGGGACAGGAGGCACCTCAGTGGCTGGGTGGGTTAAGCATCTGCCTTTGGCATAGGTCATGATCCCAGGGTCCTAGAATGGGACCCCGCATCAGGCTCCCTGTTCAGCAGAGAACCTGCTTCTCCCTCTCCCCCCACCTCTCCCATGTGGGCCGTCTCACACATGTGCTCTCTCATGTGCGTGCACTTGTTCTAATAAATACTTTTTTATTTTTTTTAAAGATTTTATTTATTTATTTGACAGAGAGAGATCACAAGTAGACGGAGAGTCAGGCAGAGAGAGAGAGAGAGAGAGAGAGAGAGGGAAGCAGGCTCCCTGCTGAGCAGAGAGCCCGATGCGGGACTCGATCCCAGGACCCTGACTG